>NC_054375.1:73749683-73762183 GCF_017654675.1 Xenopus laevis
ATGGCAGCTGCCTGCTTGCTATAATTATGAATTATCAGGCTGAAGGAAACAAGATTTAAATAATTTATATAGTATAAGTAAAAGTATATTTGCTTGACTAACATGAGAAAATAGGATTTGGAATTATTTCTTAAGATGACAGGTCCCCTTTAAGATCGTATAATACAAAGGGAGTTGTATCTGTTACTAGTAGCTGACTAAAATTGGTTTAAATGTTTACTGTGAAATACCTCTGAATCCTATTCCCAGTGGTTGCTTGTCTCCCTGTGTGATATACGTTTTAGTTATTAATAATGAAGAGAAGATTAAAAAGGACTAGTGAACAGAAGAGGTTATGTAGCCATTAATAAAGACAATACATGTTTTGGAGTAAATAAAAGTGCAGGTGCTTTGGTTTGCAAAACAGCGGCTGTTACTATGGACACAAAAATAATTCAGGAAAAAGTAATATTACCCATGGAAGTGTTATAGATCACCAGTAGAAACCTTGGGTTTGCGTGCCAAGCCCTAAACATGTAGCTCAGGAGATGATTAAAACAATTGCTATCTAATTGCTAAACTATCTAAAGTATATGCAAGTACAACTGCTTTAGGTAGAATTCCACAACTTTACTGTTCACTGTAAAACCTTTCCATCTGTTATGATGGAAACTCCTTTATTCTAAATTCAGTGGATGCCCTTGTGTGTGTCGGAATGAATTATTGATAAATAGCGCATCAGTTAATGCATTGTATGGTCTCTTTACACACTGATACATTTTTATCCTACACCCCAGCACCTCTTCTCTAGTGTAAACGATTCCAACTTGGACAACCTTTTTTTTTTTTTATAACTGAGACATTCCATTCCTATTCCCAACTTAGTTATTGTTCTCTAAACTTTCTCTATTTAAATAATGTCCTTTTAAATACTGTAAAAACTGGAGACCAAAGCTTCTCTGCCTTACTGGTGCTTTATAAAAAAAAGTAGAATTCTCCTTCTGTGAATCTATACCCCTTTTACAGTAGGGTAATACTCACCTGCTGCTGACTGCTACAGCTATGTTTATTATCCACAAGCCTGTCTAGGTCATTCTCCATTGAGGATTTGCCTAACTTAATCCCAATAATGGTGTGAATTGCTGGGATATTTTTTAAAGTGCATCATAGCCTTCCATTTATCAGCACTGAAAGGTAAACTGTCACAGGATAACATTTTTTTTTTCAAAATTATTCTTCAAATTCAAAATAACAGCACTAGTCCTACAGAATCGGCATGGATCAAGCCGAGAATGTATTATCTCTGACATGCCTGACTTAATAGTTGGCTGCACTTACTGCTGTTGTTAGGGAACTCCAAAGGGTATATTACCAAATTCAGGAGCAACTGCATAATATTCAGACTTCTGCTGTTTCATCTGCTGATATGTCTGCATGCCCCCCCCCCCAACTCACTCACTACCTTGGTAACCAAACCCCAAGTTTCTCTGCCTGAAATGTTTATTGGAGACAAAAAAAAACCAATTGCAAGTTGCTATTGACACTGAACTCACACTTCTATCCCACAGAGCAAGTTTAGGTTGGGGCTATTGTTTTTCTGCTTCAGGGTGAGCCTCGGTCCTGGGCTTTTCTGCTCATGGAGTAGCAGAGTCCTGTTGTGCAAGCTATTAATCAGTTTTTTCAAGCTATGGCAGTCATCTATGAAGATTCCCAGAGGGTTGCTGTTTCTGAGGCTTTTCTTCATTGCCTGACCCAGAGTTGCAGGACAGCAGAAGATTACACAGTAGATATCTACAAGTATACTGTGGACACTAAACAGATCAAGGCTGCTGTCAAGCATCAGTACTGCTTGATAGAGATGTCGCGAACTGTTCGCCGGCGAACTTGTTCGCGCGAACATCGGGTGTTCGCGCTCGCCGGAAGTTCGCGAACGTCGCGCGACGTTCGCCATTTTGGGTTCGCCATTGTTGGCGCTTTTTTTTGCCCTCTCACCCCAGACCAGCAGGTACATGGCAGCCAATCAGGAAGCTCTCCCCTGGACCACTCCCCTTCCCTATAAAAACCGAAGCCCTGCAGCGTTTTTTCACTCTGCCTGTGTGTGCTGAAGAGATAGTGTAGGGAGAGAGCTGCTGCCTGTTAGTGATTTCAGGGACAGTTGAAAGTTTGCTGGCTAGTAATCGTTTTGATACTGCTCTGTTATTGGAGGGACAGAAGTCTGCAGGGGTTTGAGGGACATTTTAGCTTAGGTAGCTTTGCTGGCTAGTAATCTACCTTCTACTGCAGTGCTCTGTATGTAGCTGCAGTGGGCAGCTGTCCTGCTTCTGATCTCATCTGCTGACTGCTGCAATAACAGTAGTCCTTGTAAGGACTGCTTTTATTTATTTTTTTGTTGTTTTACTACTACTACTACTACTACTACTATAAGAGCCCAGTGCTATTAGTCTAGCAGTGTTGGGGAGTGGGACTGGTGTGCTAATCTGCTGCTCCTAGTAGTTCAGCAGCACCAACTTTAATTTTTTTTTTTTAATATTCATTTTTTTTTTATTTTACTTTTTTTTATTTTACTACCGCTGTAGTAGTGTATAAGTTGACCTTTTAGGCATTATTTGCCCTGTAGGCATTATTTGCACACTGTTTTCTTCAACCCGCCATCGAGCTGTGTGACCTTGTTCACATTCTGTCTAAATATCCATAATATTACCGTCTCCAGAAAAAACACCGGAGTCACTTTTTTCAAGCAGCCATAATATATTTTACGTAATCCGTATCCACCGCTGTAGTAGTGTATACGTTGGCCTTGTAGGCATTATTTGCACACTGTTTTCTTCAACCCGCCATCGAGCTGTGTGACCTTGTTCCCATTCTGTCTAAATATCCATAATATTACCGTCTCCAGAAAAAACACCGGAGTCACTTTTTTTGGCAAAAAATGACTATTTTCAGCATTTATGTGGCATATTTTTTCTGGCAACTGTGCTTCAGTGGCTGCAACCAAAAAAACTGGGCAAACAATGTCTACAAGGTCAACGTATGGCGAAAAATTACTATTTTCAGCATTTATATGGCATATTTTTTCTGGCAACTGTGCTTCAGTGGCTGCGTCCAAAAAAACTGGGCAAACAATGTCTACAAGGTCAACGTATGGCGAAAAATGACTATTTTCAGCATTTATATGGCATATTTTTTCTGGCAACTGTGCTTCAGTGGCTGCGTCCAAAAAAACTGGGCAAACAATGCCTACAAGGTCAACGTATGGCAGTTGTTTAAAGAGAACAGTAGATTACTAGCCAGCAAAGCTACCTAAGCTAAAATGTCCCTCAAATCCCTGCAGACTTCTGTCCCTCCAATACAGAGCAGTATCAAGCAGATTACTAGCCAGCAAACTTACTATCATCTGTCCCTGAAATCACTAACAGCTCTCCCCCTACACTATCTCTTCCAAGCACACACAGGCAGATTTTTCAGATACATTTTTGCCCTTGATCCCCCTCTGGCATGCCACTGTCCAGGTCGTTGCACCCTTTAAACAACTTTAAAATCATTTTTCTGGCCAGAAATGTCTTTTCTAGATGTTAAAGTTCGCCTTCCCATTGAAGTCTATGGGGTTCGCGAACCGTTCGCGAACCGCTCGCATTTTTGCGCAAGTTCGCGAATATGTTCGCGAACTTTTTTTCCGACGTTCGCTACATCCCTACTGCTTGAGTTTATTTGAAGGTCTGAAAGATGAAAGTTGGGTGTTCCTGACACTCCTGGTATAATTCTTCTTACCATTCAGCTGCATCACTGCTTGAGGGTGAGAAGTGCTAAAAGGTCTGGGTCATCAACCTTTTAGTTTATGCGTCAGGCTCCTCCTCCTGTCTGCTGACACCGCTTACACTGTTTCTGAGTCAATGCAATTGGGGCTTTCCAACCTGCTCTTTTCGTAGAGGAATATCTCTGAAGATGCAGATTGAAGTTATGCCTGTATTGTGGTTTATCCAGACATCTCCTTCACAATTGTCCTACTCATAAATTAAGGAATGTTGGCCTGGAACATAGTTTTTGTACCTGGATAGAGAACTGGCTAAAATATAGACTACAAAGAGTGGTGGTAAATGGAACATTTTCTAATTGGACCAGTGTTGTTAGTGGAGTACCGCAGGGCTCTGTACTAGGTCCTTTGCTTTTCAACTTGTTTATTAATGACCTGGAGGTGGGCATTGAAAGTACTGTTTCTATTTTTGCAGATGATACTAAATTGTGCAGAACTATAGGTTCCATGCAGTATGCTGCCACTTTGCAGAGTGATTTGTCTAGTTGGGAAACTGGGCAGCAAACTGGAAAATGAGGTTCAATGTTGATAAATGCAAGGTTATGCACTTTGGCAAAAATAAATAAAAATGGCAAAATAACAATATTTGGCAAATGGCAGTGTGTTGGGAGTTTCCTTAAATGAGGGTTTTTTGTAGATAACAAGTTGTCTAATTCTGGGCAGTGTCATTCTGTGGCTACTAAAGCAAATAAAGTTCTGTCTTGCAAAAAAAAGGACAATATGCAGTGCAGTTTCAGACACCAGTCCTTAAGAGGGATATAAATGAGCTGGAGAGAGTGCAGAGACGTGCAACTAAATTGGTTAGAGGGATGGAAGACTTAAATTATGAGGGTAGACTGTCAAGGTTGGAGTTGTTTTCTCTGGAAAAAATATATTGTGAGGAGACATGATTATACTTTACAAGTACATCAGAGGAAATTATAGAAAAATAGCAGGGGACCTTTTTACCCATAAAGAGAATCACTGTACCAGAGGCCACCCCTTCACACTAGAAGAAAAAAACTTTCATTTGAAGCAACGTAGGTGAGGACAGTGAGGTTGTGGAATGCACTGCCGGGTTATGTTGTGATGGCTCATTGTGTTAATGCCTTTAAGTGTGGCTTTGATGATTTCTTGGACAGACATAATATCAAAGGCTATTGTGATACTATAGTTAGTATAGATATGAGTATGTATATATATATATATATATATATATATATATATATATATATATATATATATATATATATATATATAATCAAGAAGAAAAAAACACACTCACAGATCTTGTCAATGGTGCAAAAGAAAAAAACTTTTATTTCAACGTTTCGGCGCAATGACTTGGGCCGTCTTCAGGAAGTTCACTTCCTGAAGACGGCCCAAGTCATTGCGCCGAAACGTTGAAATAAAAGTTTTTTTCTTTTGCACCATTGACAAGACCTGTGAGTGCGTTTTTTTCTTCTTGATTGTTATGCTATGCTATAACCAGCACCCAGGCAATTATCCATGAGGATCAAGAGTGCACCACTGTGGACTTTTATATATATATATATATATATATATATATATATATATATATATATATATATATATATATATATATATATATATATATACTCATATCTATACTAACTATAGTATCACATATATATATATATATATTAATTTATGTGAAAGTATGGAGGGGTGTGTGTATGGATGCTGGGTTTTCATTTGGAGGGGTTGAACTTGATGGACTTTGTCTTTTTTTAACTATGTTACTAACTACGTAACTATGTACTCATCCGTCAGTTGTGGGTAGGACTTCTCTCTCTAAGATGCCTGACCCTGGACTTTCCTATGCACCCCTAATTATGCTCTCTCTATCCTTACAGTGAGAAGACCGAACCAAGAGCCTGACAGCAATAAATGGCACAGGAGCCGGGCTACTTGCTGGATTGTAATGTTTTCTCCAAGCATCAGATCCCTCTTCAATCCAAGTCTGCTCCAGTGTTCATTCATATTGCAAATGTTTCAGCCTGGGCCAGATGGAGAAATTTTCTTTCCAAACCTTTTCGTCTACTTCAACATTTGTTTGTCCCGTCTACATCTTGGGGATCTATGTCTTTGGATTTTATTATGGATCTTCTGCCTTCTCAAAAACAAGCTCTCATGCTAGTCTGTGTTGATCATCTAACCAACCACTTCATCTGGTCTGGGGTGGCAAAGGCAAGTCTGGCGCAAGAGGTAGCGTTCAGTAAAATCTTAGTGAAGTTGCGTAGTTACGTCCCTTCTCCAGAGCACAACTTCGCCAGGCTTAATGGAGCGAATCTCTGCTAGAGTCTATCTTCTTTGCTAGTGAAGTTACGCCTGCGCCCGTTAGTAAATCGGCGAAGTAACAAAAATGACGTCACGCTGGCAAATTTTCACTAACGCTTCACCCTTTAGTAAATCTGCCCCATAGTGAGGTATCTTTTTTCACAAACAACAGAACAAAGAAACAGAGACAACCTCTTTAGACTTGAGGCAATAGCCTTTTGTTTGCCCTAACAGTGAGGGTGAATGGGTTGTAGAATGCCCTGCCAAGTGATGATGTGATGACAGATTATGTTAATATATTTAAAAGCTTGGATGAGTTCTTGAATATGCATAATATCCAATGCAACTGTGATCTTAAGAACTACAGTTTGCATAGTTTATGTAGGTATATATGTATATATTTGTTTATGTAAGTTTATTAATGGGCCTGTATTAGTGATGGGCGAATTTCCACGTTTCACCGCCGGCGAATAAATTCACAAATTTGCTGCATCAAAGTTTTTTGAATTCCGATTCTGCCCATTGCCTTTAATGCGCGTCAAATGTCGCCGTTCACGTTTCACAAATGTTTCACTGACAACGGGACAAATTTACTCATCCTTAGTCTGTATAGCTATGTGTACATATCCACTGGGGGTCATTTGGATGGGTTAAAGCTGATTGTAATTATAAGGATGCCAGGTTTTTAATAATGTTTTCAAGAATTATTTCAATAAATCTTGAAAACGTGAGGTTGGAAATTCAAATGAAAAAAATGTTTAAGTTTGCAATTTCTTTCTGCAGTTTTCCAAATTTTAGAAAATTGACCCTTTGCTGCTTTTAGGATCCCAACTTAGCAGTATTCTTTATTTATCTCCATCTATTGTGTACTGTAGATGATTCAAAATTAGTACTGGAAGCTTGCAGTCTTCCACCTGTCTCCGCCATTTTAAGAAGTAATTTTCATGCTCATCCTTAACTGACAAATGTAGTGAACCCAACCCTCATCTTACAATGACAATACTGGTAAAAGGGAGGCAGAAATCATTAGATAGGAACCATAAACTACTTCCTGTATGAAGCTTTCTGTAAATGCAGTTAAAGGAGAAGGAAAGCTAGCAAAGCAGTTAATTGCCAATAGATTAGCCACAATAGTACAAGATATAACGTTATTTATTCAGTAGAATGCTTTACCATATGGGAGTAAACAGCTCTAGAAGCTCTCTCGGTTTGTTTAGGATAGCAGCTGCCATATTTTCTTGGTGTGACATCAGTTCCTGACTGAGTTTCCCTGCTCACTCATAGCTCTGGGCTCAGATTACAGCAGGGAAGGGAGGAGGTGGGGGGAGAGGAGCAAACTGAGCATGCTCAAGCCCTAGCCCTGGAGGTTTAAGATGAAAACAAGAAGTCTGATACAGAAGCCCATGTGTACACAATAGAAGGAAAGATATGTGGTATTTCTTTTGACAGAGGACTCAGAGAAGCATTATTTTGAGGGTTTACTGGTGTATTTATATAGACCTTTCTGATAAAACTTACTTCATTTTAGCCTTTCCTTCTCCTTTAAGAAAATCCTGACTAATAATAAAGAAGCCATACATATTGCATTGTGGTGTTACATTGTATAAAGTGTTGGTTATCTGCCATCCTAGGCAGAAGCTTGACCGAGAGACTTCCAGATATTAGCCCGTACCTTGAAAATAACCAGCAAATAAGCATTCTGTTCTTACTCTGTAAAACAGGACAAAGTGCCTGGAATCACATTCTGATTCATTATAATTATTAATGATGCTGTCTCACCAGATTAAGAGATATTGAACTTTCAATATCATGTATTGTCATTAGCATGTCTTGTGTGAAATTATATTATGGAATTTTATGTTAAAAGCTTTCTACAGTTTATGCATCCATACTAAACTAGCTAAACTAAAACCTGTGAAAAAAATGATACAGCACTTCCATAACATTTAATCTTAGAAATAATTGCATTTGGCAGTTTTTGTTTGCAGCCATACATTGAGGGCTGAAGGCTTTTGTACAGTTCAAAGAGCACATTCCACAGATCTAGCAGTTGTTGGTTGCCTGCAGGGAACATTTGAATTCTACAAAAAGGATCAACATTAATGTCCAGACCACTTGGTAGGTTTTATTTTTTATATAAAGACAGCTGTAGAAAAAGTATCTTAAAATAAGAGAACAAACACAGCAGCTAGTGTTAAAAAAGGTTTTGCTCAGAGATAGTGTATTTATCAGAAACTGTCTGAAGTATACATTTAATATATGTATCAATTCAAACGTACTTTATATAGAAGAGCAGTTTACTAGTTTATTGCAACAGTTCCAGTGCAATGAAAAAAACAATAAATAGAAAATGTTAGTGTCTGTCAAAACTGCTATCTGCATCAACTGTACACTGTCAGAAGAGCTTTCATGATAAATCTGACAGGCAGCATGACTGATCTCCCATCAGGGTAGTTAATAAACTTGGCTGTAGCAAGCAATGCCAGTCAGATGCTGCAGCCTGCAAATGCAAACTAGTAAGAAAAGACTGCGCAAGTTGGGTTTGTATGCACTTAAGGGGTGATATGAAAACTATGTATATATATAAAAGAGGATCCTATAATAATCTCTCTAATGCTGTAGGTCCTTCCAACTGACAAGAAGGCACCCAGTAAGGAGTTTTTGTCTAAATATTTGAAAAGGGTTCTTTACAGTGAGAGCTGGGAAGTTGTGGAATTCGCTTCCTGAATCATTTCTACTGGCCGATACATTAGATGGCTTTGAGAAGGGGTTGGATGGTTCAAGTACAGTTTGATCCAGGGACTGGCCATCTTGGAGTCAGAAAGATATTCCACGACCGAGCCTATTTTGGAGCCTTCAGACGGGTATTTTTTGCCTTCCTCTGAATCAACTAGCAGTTAGGCAGGTTATATATAGACATAAAAGTTTGAGCTTAATGGATGTGTGTCTTTTTTTCAACCTAACTTACTATGTGATGTGCGGGCCGACCTGATATCTGTGAGACCCGCGGGTCAGACGGGTTCAGGTCGACCTTGCAGTGCTCCTCGCGGGTGGCGGGTGGGTGCGGGTTGAGCTCTTCTCCTGCTCTCCCTGCCCGCCTTCAAATGCCGGCATCCGACTTGCGGGTTCCGGTTTTACAGTCTCTCGTCTGCTCGCCCCACCTCTTTTGTGGCGTCATTGTGATGTCATTGGCGGGGCAGGTCTATAAAAGGACCCCGGAAGTGCGGGTGCATGTTGTAGCAGGGCGGGTTAGGGTCGGGTGTGGGTCAGGGAAACCCTGACCTGCACATCACTAATTAGTATGCATATTTTTCCGAGGTCATGTAGAGGTTATTGGGAGCTGTTCTTAGCAAATTTTTAAAAATTAAATTACCTCAAGGTTTTCAAAGTCTTCGAATTCTTATTCAGATTTGTTCTGTGTTTTTATTTGTTCTGTGTTTCATGCTTTCTATTTTCAGATCTTTTAATAAATAAGTAGACATCTGTGCTTTTTTAAAATGTGAGTTTAGTTGTGGTTGAAAAAAACCTCTGAAACTACACAAATTTTGATAAATAAGCCTGCATTAATCTTCCAAAAAATGCCCTCCCCTTTAAACAGAACATAGATTATTTTTCATATATTGCAATATATTTAGGCAGGCCAATATGTAATGGCCGGGCTGTCTCAACAAAATATGGAAAAACGTTTATTGTGATATGCCCTCTTTAGCATGTACCCCCCCCCAACCCATTGACACTTTCTTTAGCCAGTAATGAGCATTCCATAATCGAGATATGCCAGTAAGGTCCCTGCAGATGGAGAATTGCATTAACCCTCTACATGCCAGTAAAAGATCATTGCATGTAGCAGATTTAGAGCAGTGAATTGGCAACCCATATGTGCCAAAATGTTGCCTCTTTCCCCTTCCTAATGTTCCCCACCATTCACTTCCATGTTAACATTTTGTGCTGTCATTCTCAGGTTCTAAAAACATCACTACTCCCCCTCAGCCACCATTTTTTTGCTCAGTGTTTATCTGTTACAAAAAGCATGTCAAAGCAGTGTATATGTCCCATACAGTTATGCATCAATGTGCAGACTGAAACCATTATAGGGCACAGATATAGGATTGGCACTTGGCTGGTATTTTATCATTCTTGCCAGTAAACATGGTGCTTTTTGCAACGGGAAAAAACATAAAACTATAGAAAGGTTGATATTTTTTTTCAGCAGAGGTGGCAACCCTACACAGAAACCATAGTAATGTTGACACCTGGTTGGTATTACTGCAAGATAAAAAATAAAGGAGGTCTGGTATTTTTTTCCACAAAACTTGGCAACCCCAGACCAAGGCTGTCAGGTAATAATTAACTCTAACATTACTGTACTACATTTTTGGCCAGCTACGTTAATTATCAACTTTACTTACCTTGAGCTTTCTTTTTTTAAATATATTTCTGTGCTGTTCCTTTAAACGAATATTCATTACTTCTAATTGCCTTGCTGGATATTTTATCTCCTTCCCAATAGCATTTAAAAATGTGCCTCCCCCCCCCCATGCTAGAGTGACTATTTTCATATCTGTTTGTCTGTCTCAGTCTGTTTGTCATCCTCAGTCTTTCTCATGCATGAAGCAGGTAGAAAGCTCCTTCAGAATGCCGGTGATTAGCTAACACGTGATTGGTTAACAGGCATTACTACGTGAAGACCCGGTGTGCCTTATCTAATCTCCTGTATTCTGATGAATCTCCCTGCATTGTTGTGCGATGCTGGGGGAAAAAAAAGAGAAGCTAATAGTAATATCACACAGAAGGGATGGTGGTAAGTTCCCTGTACTAAATACTTAAGAAAGATATACTCAGGAGCCCGGCAGGCAGTAATTGGACAGCCCGCTCTCTCTGAGCTTTCAAAAAATGTCAGAACCGGAAAAAAGCAGCTGATAGGGGAACAGTAGGTAGATATTACTAGAGCCCACAACCGGGGCCCACTGGGTATTATTCCGGTGTCCCGGTGGACCAGTCTGACCCTGAATAGTTGCCCTTTTTATTTTCCACCACTGGACATCCCCTGACTGTAGTGAAACTACCGTAATTGTGGCCCAGAATTTGAATATCTAACTAAAATATATTGACAACTGTAAATGTGGGAATACTTTGCAAACCATAAAAAGAAAGAGAAATGTTTCGGGGTTGCCTAAAACCGCCGACTAAGCTTTCACTTGCTCCTTTGCTCCACTATAATAAAACATATGTTTGATGCAGATATCGATATACCTAGGGGCCGATTCACTAAGCTCGAGTGAAGGATTCGAATGAAAAAAATTCGAATATCGAAGTATTTTTTGGGTACTTCGACCATCGAATTGGTTAAATTCGTTCAAATACGAACGAAATCGAACGAATCGAACGAAAAATCGTTCGACTATTCGACCATTCGCTATTCGAAGTACTTTCCCTTTAAAAAAAACTTCGACCCCCTACTTCGGCAGATAAAACCTACCGAAGTCAATGTTAGCCTATGGGGAAGGTCCCCATAGGTTTGCTAACCTTTTTTTGATCGAAGGATTTTCCTTCGATCGTTGGATTAAAATCCTTCGAATCGTTCGATTCGAAGGATTTAATCGTTCGATCGAACGAAAAATCCTTCGATCGAACGAACGAACGTTTAGCGCTAAATCCTTCGACTTCGATATTCGAAGTCGAAGGATTTCAATTCGAGGATCGAATTTCCAAGTATTTTTAACTTCGAAATTCGACCCTTAATGAATCTGCCCCCTAATCTAAAATTAAACTGAATTCCAAAATAGAAATTTGAATATTAAATAAGCCTAGTAAGATTTTTCAGCCATTCATATGAAGTCATGCAACTTAGTTAGGATTGAGAACAAGGTACTGTTTTATTATTTCAGAGAAAAAGGAAATGATTTTCAAAAAAAATTATTATTTGTTTAACATGGGCTCTATAGACAATTGCCTTCGTATAATTCAGAGATCTCTAAATATCAGTTTTCAGATAAGAAATTTGTATAAGACAATTGTGTATACTTATGTAATAAATAGCTTATCACCCTTTCAGATGTTTTGCTAAAAAAGTATATCAATCGCATGATATTTTGAGGTGCAATAGCCTTTTCAGTGATACTTGACCCTCAATGGCAAATGGATATTAAATTAAATATATGGTCTCTGATGTTGTGTATGTTTGTGTTTTGATGATGCAAATCCCTTGTTCCATCAGCTATATACATTGTAATTATTAAATACCCAACACAGTATTAATCTGCTAATGTACAATCCAAACTTGATAATTTTGTTATTAAGATAATATACTGTGTGGTTCAAGGAAAACAAGTTTTACAATACCTAAAAATTCCTTTCTGATGATATGATTTTGCAAAGGTTGCAGAGATTACAGTCTATTAAAATGTAATTCATTGTAGGTCTCAGGTTA
>NC_054375.1:73767183-73877183 GCF_017654675.1 Xenopus laevis
ATGGAATTTGCCCATTTTTTGCAGCCTTGCTGTTTGTTTTCACTTACACAAAAGCTTAATCAAATGACTGATATGGCACTACACATTAACAGATCTGCCCACAGGGTATAATAAATTTTGTATTACTCAAAGTTTACCTGTCTCTTTTTTAAGTACCATCCCTAATGTGAATATCACGGAACCTCCTATTGGGTGCTCTATGAATGGCTCACAATTCTACCCAGATACATTTCCTTTCCAACATTATGGATAATTGCCTTGGGATTGTTAAATGCTAACTTTAATAATTATTTTATATAATTAATTAATACATTTGGCAGCTACTCTATCATGAAAACTGCTTAGCCAAGGAATTAACGTATCTACTTTAATTGGATTTGGTGCCATTGTTACTTTGAAAGTACCACAAAACATCTCTAAATTTATAATTCAGTCCTCTTTCACTTTCCTTTTAATTACAACTCAGACACTTTTCTGGCTACCATTATTGTGTCGGATATTGCCTGTTCTGCCTTTTCTATCCCCATAAAACCATTGCACCCAAATCTCTGTATCTTTCTAGCCAGAGATTATAATATCATCACTTTCTATCTTTTCCAATGCATAGCATACCACTATACTAGTAATAATGTCATAGCTTCCAACCCTAACCAAATCATCAAAACACACTTCCATATCCTTATTCCTATAGTTGGCCCTAGCTCAGCATACATTTCTCAACTTCATGTTGGAGCACAAAATACATCAACTGCTGGCGAGGCATTTTCAGGCGACTGTTGAAAAGCGCATCGCCTCGTGTGGTTAGCACAGGCGTTTTTACATAGGCGCCCATACAAAACTGTCGCCTGCGCCGGTCGCGGCGACTGTCGCGGCGCTTTGTCGCCGCGACCGCAAACGCGTCGCTATCTCCCCGTGTGGACTAGCCCTAAATGAGTCCATTGGATTGAAATGGATTAATGTGTGGGATCTTTTAAGTACATTTCTTCAATTAGATATATGTGTTGGGGTATATTGTTTTTTATTTGTTCTACATGTCTTTAACAGCACATTAGGATCATCTACCAATCTTTCCATTATGTATCCGATTTGACTATGAGGAATTTTCCTCAGTGGCATTTAATTTCCTCTTAAATTACATTAATATCTTCAAGCGCTACTGTCCCTTTAAACAGGATACTCACTTCAAATACTCTTCGGATGTTTTACAGAGTTCTCTTTAGGCGAGTGGCGAGTCCAGCACATTCAGACATACAGTGCTACTAACAGCCCCTTTGGATGCTCAGAAAGGAATCTCTGGCTAGTTGCTACTCCAGTCTGGATTCCTTTCACACACTCTGTCCCTCCAGGCACAGTATCTGGCTTACCTGTGCCAGCGTGATTCAAATGTCTGCTTTTGGTGAAACCTCTCAGCTCTCTGGGCCTGCCGGCAGCTCTCTGGTCTCTCTCTCTCTGTCCACCCCATTTTTTTCTGCCAGGCTTTTTTCTTCTGCCAGGATCTGTGACTTCCTCTTCCTGCCAGCCACTCACTAGCTGCTGTGTCACTTCCTGCTGCACTGAGATCACTGAACAGCTGGGTGCTAGTTAACAGCTTACAGCACACAGACACAGGATCTATGCCTGTGCCCTTTCAGGGATAAGTGCAAGAGTTTGCATTCATTCCCTACATTAGCCTAATTTAAATGAATGGAACAATGTGATTCTCGCTTGACTGGGACTTTTTTTTCTGTGAAAACCATACAAGAGAATATTTTGTCACGTTCTTTTGACCTGCACACACCACTGACACTGCCTTATGTAGAGTTGCAAATGATCTTCAGACTGCCAAGGCCAAGAGACATTACTCTATTGACATTCTCCTGGACTTATATCCTGCTTTTGATATTGTTGACTACTCTGTTCTAATGCAAATTCTCTATTCAATTGGTATCAATTCAATTGGTATCAAATCTTCTCATCCCATTCATCTTAGTGTCGGTGTGCCTCAGGGTTGTGTACTCGGTCCTCTGTTGTTCGCCTTGTACACTCACTTTTTAGGAGACCTTATATTTTCATTTGGCCTTAAATATTACCTATATGCTGATGACATCCAGATATATTCCGACACCCCTTCACAAATTCAATCTCGTCTATGATTTTTCATGTGATAAACCTTTTTTCTCCCTGAATTTAATCTGGCCCATTGTGTGGTAGAAGGTAGGTCTTTTATAGAGATATTTGAAAAAATACAGTATTTTACTTGGTAGTATCTACTTTTTATTTTTTCTCCTAACAACTGTGGTTTAAGTCCCCTGTTTGCTATAAAATTATTGAAAAGCTCAGTGTTTCTTTGAAGTGCTACATAAATTAAAAAGTGCTATATCAATAAATATAAATGTTTGATAAAGATTCCAATTGCTTACTATATTTTTTTTATTAAACTGTGTTTAGGAAATAAGCACCTCTGATTTGTTTACAATAAACATTGTTGTGTTTTTGGAATTAAGGCCACCGTTAGGGATGAGTACAATTTAACTGATTTCCTCATTTGACAGCTGGGAGGCAATTTGCCATTTATCAGCCAATGACCAATAAAGGTCCCAGAAATGTATGTTTAAGACTTTAAGCTCCAGTGGCTCTTGCCTAGCAATACATTTTATCCATGCATTACGACTGAACCCATATATACCATTTCTCAATTGCTGTCACTCTGTAAATATTGGCAGATATTGGGGCAGATGTTAGATGCAGTGTATGTGGTGTGAAAATGGCATACCAGCCACAATTTTTTTGACCTATTGTGCAATGTCCACATGGAGTTAATACAGTTGCTTATTTTTAATGACCTTGCAATGCTTCTGACATTCATCCCCATAATAAATATCAAACCTCCCTCTGCTGGGTACAGGGTTAAAGTGTGATGAAATCACAGAGTGGCAAAATGTGTGGTAAAGACCCTTATATTTTTTAAAAAAAATTCCTAACTAGGATTCATTTAATATCAGTTAAATATCACATGTATTATTCTTGCCTAATTAGAATCACCAACGGAGATCCATCATGTTAAAACATACACTGCCCACTACAAAATGGAAGCTATAATTACTACTCTGCATGATATTATGACATGGTGACACCTGGCTTATATCATGTGAATCCTTACAACACTAACTCACCACTCTGATCAGGTTATTTACTAAAACTCTAGTTATTCAAAAATTTTTATTAAAACAAAGTTACATATAGTTACATAGTTAAATCGGGTTGAAAAAAGACATCAAGTTCATCAAGTCCATCAAGTTCAACAACCCAAATGAAACCCAGCATCCATACACACACCCCAACATACCATCACATCAATTGTATATACTCATATCTATACTAACAAGAGTTTAGTATCACAATAGCCTTTGATATTATGTCTGTCCAAGAAATCATCCAAGCCTTTCTTAAAGGCATTAACTGAATCAGCCATCACAACATCACCCGGCAGTACATTCCACAACCTCGCTGTCCTGACTGTGAAAACCACCTACGCTGCTTCAAATGAAAGTTCTTTTCTTCTAGTCTGAAGGGGTGACCTCTGGTGTGGTGATCCTCTTTATGGATAAAAAGGTCCCCTGCTATTTCATAGAATTAATCCAAAAAAAGCCCACTGGTGGGCTGTAATATGGTACAGGATATCTCCAGAGAGGAAACTTTCTGAATAGAAAAGCACTGACCGCAAATGGCCTAAATATTGAAATAGATCTGAAATGTTTTTAAATGATTAAATGCTATTAAACTTTGTAATTTTAACATGAATAATTTATTATGAGAAAAAATGAGTATAATTTTTAACTTTTTTTTTGCATAAACTGCCGTTGTAAATCAATCAGTTATGTCAATTAATTGCAAATTGGATAGACTAGATAAAGAGTACGGGAATGCAATATGGATAATGCCCATGATGAAGTATCAAGTATATGGAACATGTTGGGCTGTTAATTACTAAATAAAATACTATTTTACACAAAAAAACCATAAAGCCTTATGAAGATTTATTATATGTGTAAAGAATGATCCAAAACAAGCACCCGACCATGCTAAAGTTTGGAGCAGTAGCGTCTGCCACCATACCACTGTAAGCTCTACTGGGCAAGGACCTCCTTCCCACCATGTCTCTTACCACATAGCACTCAAGCTCTTTGTCCTATCATTCTGTATATATTTATTATGTGATTTGTCTCCCCCATGTATACTTTTACATATACAGATGAAGCCACTTGGATTTGTGAGTTAAATGCGTCATGACTCAGAGTTAATTGAAGAAACTGTGTTATCTAAAGTTATCTTAACTCATTTAATGCATTTAACCTTTTCATTAGCATACCAAAGCACCATTGTTCACAATGGTGAATGCTTTAATTAGATGGGATGTTGTGTCACAGTTTTCTGTGTTAAATGAGATAAATGGGATATCTGTGTTTAGTTATTCTGTGTCAAACAGACAAACCAAAGTGGCTGCATCTGTATTGTACTTTTATGCACTGTACAGCGCTGCGGCTCCTTAATAGCGCTTTACAAATAAAGTTATACATACATACCGGAAGCACTGGAGAGGCCCACCAGCCACACAGGAAGGACCGCAATCAGTGAATCCGAATGTGAGAACCGCTCCATTGAGACTACTGGAACATACACTTTTGAGATATAACATTCACCGTTCCGGTGAGTGTTGACAACGGCAGGGCCCTTTATAACAAGAGCCAGATGGTATTGAATTGCAATATAGTGATATATTGCGATTCTAATTACAGGGAATGCGCCAAGAATAGGATAACTGCAGACAGGAACATCTCTATAGTAAATGCTTGAACCGGAGCTCCCTTGTGAGTAGTTTTAACCCTGTATTTAACAGCACTTAGAGAAGTTATTACACTATATAGCATTCTTTCTTTTCGGAACAGAGGAATATGGCTTTCCTATAATTAGCCTACTGAACCTGCCTTATATTGACATTATACGCGGATTAGTGGGGCCACTATTTCATCTGTGCTGTTTGTCTGATTGAACCTCACTCAGTGTGGAGTTTCCCTACCTAATCCCCTGCTATTTGTCTATAATGTCCTCTAATATACTCCCTTCCATGAAGTAAACTCATTTTTTCAATATTTTTTCTTGAAAAAGTCGGAGTGAAAAAGCACTGCAACAAAATTGGTCAATTCATATCATAAGATTGGAGCTCCAAAAACTCGACTTTATCGAAGTATAACTGCAAACATTTGAATTCAGTAAGAAAAAAGGTTTATCAGGTGAAAACTCATTGACGAGATTCAATTTGAGATGCAATTCAATTCAAAAAAACATATTTCCCTGTTTATCACATGAAAACTTTATTGAAGTCTATGGGAAAAAAACTGGAACTGAATTTAAAGAAAAGTTTTTTCACCTTGAATTAAATCTTATACATGAGTTTTCACGTGATTAACCATGAGATTATTTTTTCACACTGAATTGAATCTTGCCCTTTATTGGATTATCCATCGCAACAAAATTGTCCATTTTGCTGACAATGTGCTGCTTGTTACCTCTTCATTGCCATTAAAAAAATATATTACAGACCTTTTCAGAGCTATCCTACTATAAAATGAATGAATCCAAATGTGCTACCAAAAATTTCCATTTAAATAGAGCCATAACTAAATATATAGTATATATATATATATATATAGTTTAGGATATTGGCACTCACGAAAAAAGTTGATCTTCTGACGCCTGGGTGCAGGGTTTGGTAAGTTAATCAAGCTTCAAGTTGGAGAAACCGCACTCAAATTGTTTATTGAAGATAAAAGTGTTTTTATTGTTGGCACACAGCAACAATTCGGCTGTCCCATATTCAGAGAAATATGTTAGAGCCTGTGATTCAGAGCAATCAAAATCACTTTGGTTAAATAATTCCCAAAAACTGTTGATTGTAATAGAAAATAACACTATTGGTAAAGTCACGATGAGAGATGCGTTATGGTCTAACATGTTAAAACCATTAATATATTCCCCACCATTTTAAACCTCTCCATATTTGGTACGTATGGTAAGTATGGTCTGAATTTATAGGCCATATTCAATTCAGTCAGAAAAAGATTTATCACATGAAAACTAATCATTGTCACAATGGTAACAGGCATTCATGTGGTCTAACAAAGCTACCTAATGTATTAATCATGTAAAACAAGCTAGAAAGCTCCTATTAATATCATACTCGGGTTGCCAGAATTTGCCTCCATATTGTTCAAATTGCTGAAGGCATGCAGACCCCCAAGCCTACTTATTTCACATTTTGTGGACTTGTAGATCCATAACACGATTTTGGTAAGATATCTGTGGTCTCATTATCAAGATCACAGGGATACATTTTGCACTCTCTCCCACTTAGCCTTACTAAATATCTATATGGATCTAATCCAACACCAAGAGAATTTTAGCAGCACATGCCTTAATTGCTAGTGGATTTACTGTAGAGAAAAACTGGAAACAAAACAAACCTCCTGGTATCATAGAAACTATAGACAGAGTAAAAAAACAAGGCTTCTTTGAGAAATCATAAATCAATAGGGAAATCAAACGAATTCCAGAAAAACTGGGACGACATATTTGATATGTGTATCAGATGTCTACTAGTACTTGCTTATACTGTATTTATAATATCTCCAGCAAAAACAACTCTCCTCAACAGTTACTATGCAGCATCGATGCACATTCATCTCTGTAGCTTTGTGTATCATGTACTGTGTGTTCCCACATGCTTTTATCTTATTTTAATATTTGTTATGTATGTAAGCTTTTCTTTGAGTTGACAAAAACTCTTTAAATAAAAAACAAAGGTGTTAAAAAAAGAAAATCCAATTTGTCTATTTGAGAAATGTTTTAAATTTTTGGTGGAGAAAATATATATATGTATGTATGATATTTTGTAACCCATACAGTTGATGTTACATCTAATGTAGGAACAAAGGTTAGTTACATTCTGAATACTAAATAAGCCTTTTTTAAATTTTTGATGTCAGGTTTCCTTTAATGTCTGAACTCTGCTACATGATTTGTTAATCCTCCTTTGCTTGCTGTGGGATTTTGTTGGCATTATGCCTATCCTTGGCAATTGGCAGTGAAAAATTACAAGAGCCAAGAAGTCTCTTTACCATCTGAATTGCTACTTGGCCTTCTTAATATGACAAACAAATTTGATTCACTTATCCACATGACTAGAATTTATTATTTAACATAAATCCTTTCACTGTAGAAGTAGCACTTAGAAAATATCAAGTAATTGTCTGTGTTATTGTTAATTACATTTCCCTAATTTGTCCAATTAAGTGTTCTAATTATTTCTTTATGAGGTTATTAGATGATTCTTAACTAGGACTGCCTAGTAAATTAGTCTCCAGAGACATAGTGCTTGTTTTGACCTTATATTTGTTTAAATATTCTGATTAAAAGTAAGTGGAATGTAAATGTATTTTAATATTGATATGCATATTCAAATGTAGCAGATTACATTAATTGCAAAATTGTGTGAGCAATAACAGTTTGGGGAAAAATACTGCACTAATAAGGAAAATTTGCAGTTAACATAAAAATAACAAAAATTATGCATTTCTGAATCATTAGACTAGATAACAGGATATAATAACACACATATGGACCAAAACAAATTTATATGGAATATCTTGTTTTAATATAATATTTTCTTTCCTGTTATGGCAGAATAAAAGAACATGCAATATCCAACTAACGCAAGAATGCATGTGCAATAGCTGACTGAAATTGTCACGGTCGGCACCCTAAATTCAGAACCAATGATAAGCACCCTGTTCTCGGCTCTTGCTTCCACCTTTAACTACCGCCTTTCACCTCGGGAGGAGCCCTCATCTAATCGTATGCCGCCAGGTCTTATTAATAGAGGTGCCAAGCGAAAGGTTCTGAACGAGCAAAGGGGCACGACGGTAATGCAAAGTCTTTTGGGCAGAAGGTCACAGTACAAGGCGTAGTCAAATCAGGCCGGGTCAGGGCAGGCAGAGTACAAACGGAGTCATGCAGGCAAGGGTCAAACCAGGAGATCAATCAGAAGGGATATGGATACAGGAGAATTGGTTACCAGGCAGAGTCAGGATTACAGAAGTCAGAATCGTCAAAAACAGGCAGGGGTCACAACAAGTATCAGATATCAGAAGCTTTTCAGCACAGAGGCACCAGGAAACTCACAGAGAAAAGATCCTATAACGGCAAGGATTACACACACTGATTCCCCTTTTAAGGCGTTTGAATTTCGCACCTTTAATTCTAGCAGAGGCGCGCCGCACGCGCACTAGAGATCCGGCACATGAGAGGAGGAAGACTGGCATGTTGGGCGTCCCCGCCAAGAGTGTGGCAGGCATCCCGGCTGAGAGCGTGGGGGGCGTCCCCGCAAGCCCACTAGACCACCAGGGTGAGTAGCCCTCACAGAAATGCTTAGTCCTTTTAATCTTTGTAGAATCAAAATAGATTCTGATTTTGTGCATGATTGATAAGGTCCTATATGTCTCTTATTATTTAGCCGCTTCCAATACCTTCGTAAATTCTATGGTGCTGCCTCCACAGAACTAGAAGTTCTGGTAATATAAATTCACTTTGTTTCTCCAACTTGTATTTTTTTAAACACCATAAAAGAGTGCACCATCTTCTTTGAAGCCATCAGTTTTGTAAATTGAACTTGAATAATAGCCAGTTAAGCTTTAGAAATTGTTCTTTTGAGTGTCTCTTCATATTTATTAGCTTTATATAACAACATGTAAATTATATCTGCCAGAATCGCTTTTATAAACCAAACATAAACATTTATTTTGTATGTAAAATAGGTTGAAACAGAAATCCTGTACAACCAATCATATGCTAGCTTTTTCTGCTCTTGTACATTTGGGATAATAAAAGTAATAACTTGGTTGCATTGGACGACAAAGGAAAACTCTGGAGTTATATAACAAGGTGTGATTTACTCTGTGGTTCCCCATGTTTTGCAGAAGTAGCAAAAGATAGTAAATACAATGTCACAAACATTATCTTTTTCTTGCAGTAAGGTTCTATCTTCTGGTATCAGAATTTTAACTCAGATAATTCAGTCATTATATACTTGAGAGAGCAGGGGACCACTGGTCAAATTTTGTTTAGAAATATGGTTAAAAAAAACTGAAATAAATTTTTGCTTTTGTGGTGATTCATTAAAAGTGTGGTAAAACATCGCAACTGTGATATTTTTCTTAATCATGTTATTATGCACCAAGCTTTGTTTTTTCTGTCAATTGCATTCCCCACCCCTGCCTGATTTGGAAAATCTAACCAAATCCCATCCATAGTGTAAGAGAGTTCCAAAACCCAGAACTAGCTCCAAGGTCCCTGTCGCGGCTCACTTTTGCACCTATAACAACCCCCTTTGGTTTCGGGAAGAGCCCTCTGCTGCTCGAGTGCCACCAGGTCTTAGCGTGAGAGAACCAAGGAGAAAGTTCTAGACACAAAGCAGAATCCAAAAGTGTAGTCAATACAAGCAAAGGTCAAAATAGTCAGCGGACTAGACAGGGTCAGGGACAGGCAGGGTCAAGAACAGATTAGTAACACTCAAAATCGCACTCAGGAACTAAGAATGAGACCTTTATGTTGGGCAATCCAATTTAGGCAGGGAGCCCTTTAAATATTTGAACTTGGTGCCATTGCGCGATGACTTTACGCAGCGCTCCAAAATATATTGGAGAAAGCCAAGCACACGAACCCGGAAGAACAGTGCACTACATCGCAGGAGCTGGTTGTAGCAAGCATCTCCATTGCACCCCCTCTAGACCGCCAAGCAAGTTCTTCACACATTGAACCAAAACTTCTGAATTATCAGGACCCTCTCCACAGTGACTTATCAGTCCCACCACCTGCACTGGCCTTTTCAGAAAGTGAGCAAATACAAGGTTCCTGAAATTCACACTTACTACAAAGCTCACCCAGAGACTGGTCCAAATGCACTTTTTTCAGGAAGGTCCCTCTCATATGCTTCAAATGCATTTTTACAATTTTATGTGGATCAGTTATAATACTACCAGTTTGTTATATTTTCCCTTTTATCACTGCTATATAATCCTTAATATTTTTTTATTTTTTTAATTTGAGGTGTATGAAATGGATACAACTCGATATACTCTTCCATCCTCATAGCATATAATTACATCAATTAGATTAATTCACAAGAAGTAGAATAAGGGAGCAATGTATTGGAAATCTTGTCAAATTATTACACATCCATTAAAGAATTTGATAGATGATTTTTTTCAACTCTTTTCAGTGACAAAACAGTCTGTGTATTTACTTTACCATAAGAATAAGCATACACATCTTCTTTTCAGTATAGAATTGAGTCTACATCGACTCTAGTACTCGCAGAAAAGATTTATTTAGTAGTTCAGCATTAAAACATCATTTTAGAATATAATGACTGAATGAAGCACTACTGGTGGTCATTTAATAAGAATTACCTGGGCAAAATATCTTGTCTATATTGGTTATAATCTACTGAAAATTAGCAGAATCATCAAATGACAGTTCATATTTCCTTTGAGTTATGGGAACTCAAAGTGAATCTATTTTTGATATGTGAGACAGTAATGTTCTTGCCTTACTGCTATGAAAAAATAATTTGCCACTATCTGAATTTGGCAGCAAATGTCTTTTTAAAGAGATGAATTTGATGATCCTCATTATTTGTTACAAAATCTGACATATACGTACCTACCAATTTAATCTCAGAGTGGCAGAGCACTAATTGGGCACTGTATTTTCATCCATGAATTTGCTTAAAGCCATTTGAAATTGTCAGTGTGTGAACTTTAATCTCTATTTTTCAAGTCCAAGTATTTTTATAAACAAAATATTTTCAAACAAGTTGTAATAAATTTCCTTACAGTGATATCAACTATCTTTTTAAATAGCATGTTGTTGGTTTTATCAGTTAACTGTGCCAAAACACAGAGAAAGAGAGAGAGAGAAAGAGAGAGAGAGAAAGAGAGGGAGAGAGAGAGATCAACCTTATTTAAAGGAAACATGCTTTTAAACATATTATTGCCACATTCTTGGTTCTCGTCTGGACTTTTTCACTCACAAATCTCGTGCGGTGCTCCCATTCCTTTGGATGTATGGCTAAACATCACCATACAGTATTCACCGAAATGGTAGGGAAGGCTCACACATAAAGATGCAGGCCCCTTGCCTTTGATATCAAGCCGAAGAATGACTTGCCATCTCTGTTGTTTCTATAAATGTTACATGGTGTTTAGAAAGGCAGACTATAGTGGGAGCTACAGAAGAATACTGGAAGAAAGATAATACCAAAAAAAAAAGACATTAGATTGTGAGGGGAGCTTATCCAATACCTACAAAGACTGCAAGCAGCCATGCCGGAGAGGTGGGTAACAAAGAGTCACTGCAGTGCTCAGTCAATTTAAAGGTGAACTATCAGGGAAATTCAAATTTAATATAAGCTTCATTACGCTGAAATAAGAAACTTTTATAAATATAATCAATTAAAACATTTGTATAATTTCTGAAATAACCATAAATAAATCAGAAATCAGACTTCCGACTCCCTCATAAAGAGAAACAGTTGCTGAAAGGGGGGATTTGAAGAGTAATTTGATTATTTCAGAAATGTTACAAAATTTTTAATTGATTATATTTAGAAAATGTCTTATTTATTTGGTGCTAGGGTTAGAAATATGCACCTCAAATGTGTGAAGTATTATGAAAGCAGTATAAGAATAATACTTGTTGCAGCAGATATCTATTACATTTACTGTACCTGTTGGAGCTTGGGCTTTCTGCTTCTCTGTTCATCTTTTTGAGGACAAAATATGGTTACTAATGTTAGCTATACATATGGTTCAACATTAGGCTATGGGATGTTTCTTTGTAATTCGTTTGTACTTTGCTAATTGCTGTTTTTATTCTATGAATAGGTTAAAAATGTGTGTAGTTTCACTATATAGTTTTATATTTTGATCCTGTTTTTGTATGGGTTATTAGAATATATATATATATATATATATATATATTATATATATATATATATATATATATATATATATATATATATATATATACACATTTATTCAAGGAACCAGCACTCTCATGTAAAACAACAAGTATTTATTGTGTTGTACCAATGTCCAATGTTTTGGTCCTTTCTCAATGATAGTGCAGACCATCAAATATATTGAGAACATCCACTGTGTTGTGCACCAATGGTTCTTAAACAATCACTAACAGTTAAATAAACAACCAGACAAAATGTCTATGACATTTAGGGGCAGATTTACTAAGCCTCGGGTGAATATTCGAATTTCAAAAAGTTCGAATATTGAAGTAAATTTTTGGATACTTCGGGGCAGATTTACAAAATTCGAGTGAAGAATTCGAATGTAAAAAACTTCGAGTTTCGAAGTATTTTTTGGGTACTTCGACCATCGAATTGGTTAAATTCGATCGAATTCGATCGAATACGATCGAATTCGAACGATTCGAACGATTCGAAGTAAAAATCGTTCGACTATTCGACCATTCGATAATCGAAGTACTGTCTCTTTAAAAAATACTTCGACCACCTACTTCGGTAGATAAAACCTACCGAAGTCAATGTTAGCCTATGGGGAAGGTCCCCATAGGCTTGCCTGTGATTTTTTGATCGAAGGATTTTCCTTCGATCGTTGGATTAAAATCCTTCGAATCGTTCGATTCGAAAGATTTAATCGTTCGATCGAACGAAAAATCCTTCGATTGATCGATCGCAGGATTTGCGCAAAATCGTTCGACTTCGATATTCGAAGTCGAACGATTTTAGTTCCCAGTCGAATATCGAGGGTTAATTAACCCTCGATATTCGACTCTTGATGAATCGGCCCCTTCGACTCCAATAGGCTACTTCGACCATCAAATTGGACTTCGATTCGAACGATTCGAATAAAATAACGTTTGACTATTCGACCGTTTGATAGTCTAAGTACCGTCTCTTTAAAAATCCTTTGAATTCAATACTTCGCCAAGTTAAACCTACCGAATTGCATTATAAGGCTATGGGGACATTCTACAAGCATTTTCTACGTTTTTGGCATCAAATAAAAATCCCTCGATCGATCGCTGAAAATTGTTCGAATCGTTAGATTCGAACGATTTAATCATTCGATCAAACGATTTTTATTCAATTGATCCAACGCTTATTTTAGCTCTAAATCATTCAATATTGGTCAAATTCGAGGGTTTTAACCCCTCAAAATTCGACCCTTGTTAAATACCCCCCTTAATATTGGTAAATTCTGTGTGCAAATAGTCAGAGCATTTTATTGTGTTTCTTCATATTCTCTTGGGTCAGACCCTGAGACTGCATAATTAAGCAAGCACTGGTTTTGATGATTTCTATGGGGGCTTCTTTGCCGTCTTGTCAGGCAGCTAAGAAACTTAAAGTAGCCCTGTTCAGAACTGATTGGATGGATATGCATAAAATAAATATACAAATTTTCCAAATCAAAAAAATCCATTAGCACAAAAATAGTGTAATAAAATTACCTGACCCTGGTTGTCTAGTGGTGCTGCGGGGAAGCCCGCCGCGCCATTGGCGGGGACGCCCGCCACGCCGCTCCTCTTCCCTCTGTGTGCCGGCTTCCTAGTGTGCGCGCAGCGTGATTACGTCAGCGCGCAATGGCGCGAAATTCAAATGTATTTAAAGGTACAGTTTTACTTTATGCATTGCCCGTGATAGGATTGTATTCCTGGTGCTCCTGAGCCTTGTGCTATTGGTCTGATTCCTTCTGAACCTGTCTGATTCCTGTTTTGACCCCTTCCTGGCTATTTTGACTATTCTGATTTCTGGATCCTGACCTTGCCTGCTTACGACTACTCTTCAGTTTAACCCCTCGATTGATCACCCGGTTTTGACCCTTTTTGCCTGTTTGACGATTCTTGCTATCTGCCTGCCTCGACCCAGCCTGTCTGACCATCCGCTTGCCTTGACCTTTTGTACCGTGACCTTTGGCCTAAAGACTCTGCTAAACAGCCGTGCCCCTTCGCCAGCCAGAACATCTCGCCTTGCACCCCTCGTTAAGTCCAGGTGGCACCCAAGTAAGCTGAGGGCTCCTACCAAAGCCCAACGGTGGTCACACTACTGGTGAAGCCGAGCCGAGACCAGGGTGCTTGGCATTTGTTCTGGTATCGGGTGCCGGCCATGACAAATAGCTGTCATTAAATATAAACATTAAGGAGGTTATTTAAAAAAAATGCCAAACATTTTTTTAGTGGAAAAAAACCCTTGAATATTTCAGGGTTAATTAAACCCAGATGCTGCAAAAAGTCAGATTCCAAAAATCCGACACCTCAGACCTACCGAGGCTGTATATAACTCAATGGGAGAGGTCCCTATCCTATTTGGAATTTTCTGTGGTCTGCACTGGAATTAGTACAAAATTCCACATATTTCAGACTGAGATCTGAAATTTTCTGACTTTTCAGGAAAAAGTAAAAAAAAAACCTATTCCGATTTTCGTTCAATTTTTTCGGGTTTCTCACCAATTACGATTATTTTTTTCAATAATAAATAAACTCCAATCCTGGATTCTAGTTTGGTTGGCCTTTTTTAATTAAAATAGTCATAAAAATTTGGATTTTGATAACTCACTCATCAACGCAATATGTAAATCTGGTGTAAATGAAGCACTAACCATTGTCAAATGCCCTTCTAAGTCAAAAAAGTAAAAGAAAATCAAAAATGTATTAAAAGCTTTAAATGTTTTATTTAATTTTAATAAAAAAAAAACCATTACAATATTTTATGTAAGTGTAATATTCATGGTTTTATACATGATTTCCAGTGTGGAGCACTGGAAAAAAAATATTATATGAACCATATGCATCTGCTGATAAATTCCTCTTCTAAATTTTTCTACACATTTAATTTTATATCCATATTATATATGTTTTCTTTGCATTGTTGTCTACTGTGACATTGGACTTTAGTGATACTTTTGATCATAATGCCAAGATATCTGTAAAAGTAATAAGCCAGTTCATAAATGGTGGTAAAAGTAAGAGACAGCTGTTTTTCAGCTCTGTATTAAGCACTAGTCTAGTCAATGGGAAATTATATGCATGATTTTTAGAATGACATGTCTGCCAAGCTAGTAATAATAAAGGGAATTGCTTGTTATTTTTTTTCTTTAGATGAACTGCTTTATTTAACCCTTACATGATAAAACTAACAGTTCTTAACATTATATTAAGTTTCTCAGTATATTTATTCTTTCAATGTACAGTAAATGGTATGGTGTTACATATTTATTGCTGTAATTTACAAAAGGGATTTAGGATTCTCCATTTTAACCACTAATTTTTAATACAACCACAATCATTTGACTAAAATAGCAAAAGATTAGAAATCTCCCACTCCCTGAACTACTGTAGAAACCTCCTGGAACCTTACATAATTAATTTACTTCCAGTATTTAAAGAAAATGGTCTGAGAATAATGTAGGGCCTTGTTTGCAGATTTAAAATTGACTACAAAGAAAGAAACACAGTCAAAACCTGCAGTATATCACCCATTAAGCTATTAAGGGATAATCAGGCTTATACATGTACAGAAACATGTGCAAAATGTACTTTAGTCCATTAGG
Source organism: Xenopus laevis (assembly GCF_017654675.1). Classification (NCBI taxonomy): domain Eukaryota; kingdom Metazoa; phylum Chordata; class Amphibia; order Anura; family Pipidae; genus Xenopus; species Xenopus laevis. The sequence goes on from NC_054375.1 coordinate 73,782,864, forward strand.
CTATAGCTTCAATGGACCGATAAACATAACTCCTGATTGGTTGTTGACACTTTAATGGAGTAAATTTTGTCATGGCATCATGAGTAATTTTATACTGTACTAATGAAGTCTTATAAGTGAAAAGGACAACACAGACGGTGCTACCTTAAGCTTTGTTTGTGACATAATTTTAGCTAAGTAAGGCTTTGTGTATATTTTAGCAGTTAGACTGGATACTCCATACAGGACTGGTACATTTATGTCTATGGTATTAACTTCACATACTGTATATATACTCAATATATACTCAATGTAACTGAAAGTTATGAAGTGGGACATGGATTTTTACTATTGAGTACTGTTCTTATAGCTAATAGGGAGCTGTTAGCTGGTTACCTTCCCATTTTTCTGCTTATGGGCTGCGGGGGGGGGGGGTGATATCACTCCAACTTGCAGTGCAGCAGTAAAGAGAGACTAAAGTTTATCAGAGCTCAAGTCAAATGACTGGGGCTCCTAGGAAACTGACAATATGTAGCCCCATGTCAGATTTCAAAATTAAATATAAAAAATCAGTTTGCTCTTTTGAAAAGGGATTTCAGCGCAGTCTGCTGGAGCAACATTATTAACTGATGCATTTTGAAAAAAGTATCCCTTTAAGCATGCAGCTTTAATACCGTTTAAGGGGGTTATTTATAAAGGTTGAATATTTTTTTATACCTTGAATGAACTCAACAATTTCAATGGTACCTTATTTAAGAAAAAACTCGAATGGAAAATACTCGATTCTGCAAGTTCTAGCTGCAAAACCAGAAAACTAGAATTATTTGAGTTATCCAAATTCACTCTTGACTCCTTTTAGTAGAAGATGACAGGCATCTTTTGGGAGAGTAGTGACTGTGGCTTTGGTAATTAAAATATACTATTTATATTGGTTGTGTTTACACTTGCTTTGTTTAAGTTTACTTAAGAAAGTGAAGAAATGCTTGAGGAGCAGCCATTTAAAATGTGCAGGAACTAAACCATATACTGTAAGTATATTGATGTGTGCCAGTTTCCACAAGTTAAGGTGAAATATATATTTTAAATGCACTTCTACTGAATTTGGAATCATTTTATAATTTTAAATCAATATTGGCTATTAGTGAATCTAAATATGATTTATTAGAAAATGTAGCCCATTCATTAACACTGCATCTGTAGCAGACATCAGATATTCTGCCATCTGGATAATTTAAGAGCACATACAATTTCAATAGAATATTTGGGCATTGAACAGCACAGTGTCTTGGAAATAATGGATAGGCACAACAAATTCCAAATCTTCTTTTTTTTTAATTCTACTGCAAAGTATAAAAACATTCAGTATGCCTTCCACTGTATTAACCCCTGTACAGCTATTGTTTTATTCTAGATACCCAACATGAATGCCAATGCAATGAAATTACTGGAAAGTGAAGGTAAATGAAGACTATAACTGTAATGTGCAGTGATCACTTTATTCATTGCCTAGAGCAATAGCCTTATTATGCATATGCCTGACTCATTTGGGATGAATTTTCAACAAACAGAATACGTGCTTAATCTAAATAAACAGCATAAGGAAATTGTTGTACCCTCTCTTGTCAGAATGCAACAATGGGTAGAAATAGATCTGGTAAATTAGTTTTTGATTCTCGTGTAAAGGGAAAAAATGAAAGAATTACAATATACTGTAGCAACAATTACCTTTTAATGAATCTGGCAGCCCACTACTTAGTAAAAGACTTTCACCAATATTGCATATCCCAAACTCTAGAGGCTACAAGAAAAGTAACATAATTACTTGCCCTATAAATGACAAAGTTCTGAAAGCCCATCTGGAATTCCTGCAATTACTGTAGAAAAATCAGCGATCCTCTAGAATTATTAATTCATTAGAAAATTGTATAAAAAGGCAGAAATAAGTCATTCAGGAAAACAGGGAGCATAAAAAATGAACTGAAGATCATCAGCAAGCAAATGAGGTTGCTAAATGCTAATGTGACACACTCATAATGGTTATAAATTCTCTAGTGATCATTTCAGCAGCTGCCAGTCTCCAGTGGCCACAGCAGATTGCTAGAAATATTGTGTAGGCTCTAGTTATCTAAAATTGTCTCTATCTGTCTGTCTATCTATTATTTATCTATTTATCTATCATCATCTAACTATCTCTATCAATCTACAGTATCATCTATCTATCTTTCTATAATGTACCTCTATTTTCACACTGGACTATAAATATATAAATATATCTGCTACCTTATTTTGTGTTTATTGATTTAACCCCTTGCGTCCATTTCACTTACAGATCTACAGTTAGCTTTTTTTCCCAGGAAATATACCAAAATTACAAATGTATAGTCATTCACTTCAAAAAGGAAATTGTGTGTGTATGTTAAATGCAGCACTGATGCTAATAACATTATTGCTTATCCCAAATCAGTATTCATTGCTTCCTATGTGAATTCTATACAATTGAAATTCCTATATTATTCAGGCTGCATGGCAGTGGGTATGATTTTTTAACCAAGAAAAACAATAGGTAAACCAAATGCTCAAAACTTCTCTGTGATGACATGGATATACACCCATATACACTTAAGGTGGCCAAAAATGGGCAGATAAAGTTGCTAATATCTGTCCTTTAGACCAATTCTGCAATTTATCTGTCCATGTATGGGGGCTGCCGACGGGTCTTCCTGATCAATATCTGTCCACAATATCGATCAGGAAGGTTTAATTTTTCTGCCGACTGACCCGTCGGAGCCCATTGCTCCATGTTGTAATATGATCTTTTGGCTTCTCCAGAACCACAGTGCTGGATAGTTTAAGTACATTCCTTCAAATGCATTATTTAAACAATTTTAGCATTATTTCACTTTACTAGACTTACTATTTTTTTGCTTAGTTACTGTCCTTGGATATACTTTTCATGAATGCAAATATTCTGTTCTTGGAGTGAACAATCCGCATGTGTTGTCTTACATTTTTACAGCACATACTCTGACATTAATGAGTCAACTGCTTATTGGAACAATATTAAACAATTATATTATTTGTTGTAAACACATATGATGTTCAGATTTATCTTGCATTGTCTTGGAGAAATACTTACATGAGAACTATTTGTATTCACATGTTGTAGAGCTTTCTGTGGTAAAAGGTTTTACATATACAGTATTTATGTATAAATAAATGAACATTTCATAAAATTTTTTGTTGTTGATCAGAGTTCGTAAACTACCGCAAACTATGAAGTTTTCTTTTTGTTGTGTATACTCCGGTCATACTAAATATTATAGGAAACTATAATAGATATATAGTGCACACCAAGGTCCTACAAAAAGCAAGACCAATCATACAAAATAAAAGTTTGATGGTTGGGGTACAATACTTTTTTGTGTTGCATTATGTTAATATGTGACTTTGAACCTGTAGAACCCAGAACCCACTAAGTCCTGTTTCTATGCTTCTGTCCCTTTTTCTAGTTATTACCCTTGACTGAATTATATTTTTTGGTGTTTGATGCCAGCCCTAATCTTGCCTGGACTTTGGTTTACAGTTGTTTTCTGACTGCCCTGACTTTTACCTGTTTTTTCAATCTTTCCTTTGGACTGGACTCTGGTTTACACCTTGTCTTTTGCTTTGTTGCTACATTCCTCTGGTGCCCAAGTGTTGTTAAGTAGGTAAGACTTTTGTCAGGTCTGGCTACTGGTGAGTGACCAGCAGGTAGAAGAAGATGTGCTAAGTATCCCGGAGTACACCTATTAATTGCCAGACAATGACTGGAAGCCATTATAAGGTAAAAAACCAAGATTTAATGAATAAGAAATAAAACAACAAGATATACTGTGCATACTGAGAGCAATACATTCCAAATACAGGCCTGAGGTGAGGCAAATGGTTAGACAAGGCAGAGTCATGTAATAAGCAAACGGTCAAGTCTGTCAGAAGATTCTTAGGTAGGCCAAGGTCAATGGCAGACAAACAAAGTCAATAAACAGGCCGGAGGCCAAACCAGGGAGTCCACAGCAACAGGAATCTGGCACCAGCTGGGGACAGGAGAGCAGGAACAAAGAACCAGACAAGGAACCAGGCAGGAATCAAGTGGGACACAGAAACCAATTAGGGGCACATGAACCACAAATCATGGAATACAGGCTAGATCAGGGTCAGAAGGTTTGATGGTAAAGCAACTGTGAGTTGAACAGAGTATGCATATTTGCACAGACAGGCTTGATCACTGGCACATATTGTAAATGAGGTGGGTGGAGGGAAGAGAGTTTTAGGGAGAGATAATGGATGTACATCTGGAAAAAAGACCAACACTAACTCTAGGAGCCCCAATGCCTCAGCAGAATATTGCAGGCACAGATTAGTGCAGAGTCCAATTCTAGGCAGTTCCTGACAACTTCATTTGTAGAGAACTAGCAGTGTATTACTAGAAGTTTATTTCCTTGTAAATATGTGCCCATCAATTTCCAACATTGATACCAGGAAATGTCTCTGAAACATTGTGTGTTGACTTGGGATAATAAAGCGATTAGTCCCAAATTGGAAGAACATTTTGCTGTGGAAATTCTTTATACCCATCTAATTCCACCTATTCATGGGATTTATTTGACAGAGTCAAATAAGGTCAGTGATTATTTGACAATGAGTCAAGTAACATCAGTAATCTTCTGTCTGAACTTTTTCTGTTAATATACAGTATAATGGTGCAGCCTGGGAATTTAAGAAGATAAGAACTGATATTAAAATAGCAAGGCAGCAAAAAAAGGTGTTGAATGTCTGCAATTTAATCTAACAGTTATATAAATATTAGTAGCAGTTGCTGTGTGCTTCAAAGTGTTGTGATATTAATTTTTACCTCTAAATATTTCAACTTTATATTTTTAAACAGAAATAAAACATGGGTGAGCATTTAGGGAATAGTGCTTATAACATGGTCTCCTTTGAGATTCTGTTGCAGAGGCAATTATATAAGGGAGTAACTAAAACACTAAATTTCAGACATGCAAACTTTGACAGTATAAGTGCATCTCTGCAACATATTAAGTGGGAAATGCTTTTCACAGGGTTAAACACAGAACAAAAATGGGAAGTCTTTAAATTCTGCTTAATAAATGTACTTGTCAGTATATTTCCCTTGTAAGCAAGGAACGTCGTTGCAAAGCAAACGGTTCAAAAGTTTTGGTGTTTATGTGAGAAAGAAAAGACGTGCTTTTAAGGCTTTAAAGTTAGCTGGGACAGCCAAATCATTTATAAGGTATAAGGAGGCAAGCAAGCTACTGTAAAATTGATATGGAAAAGAATATTGCAGCAAGCAGTAAAAATAAGTTAATAGTAAAAAAACTAAAGGGTGTGACCCTTAATATCTGTCCAGGATTAGGTAGGGGCCACTGTGGAGACTGATGGGGGAAGGGCGAATCCTTGAAGCAGGAGCTGTATGTGCCTAGGGAACACGCAAAGGTAAGGTAGGAACAGGTTGATGAGGGCAAAGAGTCAGACTGGATCAGGTGCAGAGCAGAACAGGATGGAGAGGCCAAAGATCAGGACTGGACTAGGCAGGAAGAAGAGGGCGACAACTCAGGACAGGAACAGACTGGATGGAGCAGGAGTGGAACAGGAACAGACTGGATAGGACAGGACGGTGATGGCGTAAATCAGATCAAACTGGGGATAGAGTGCAGAAGGAGACTAGAGCAGATAGCAGGAGAGGACTGGAGAGCAGGATAGCAGGAGAGGACTGGAGAGCAGGAGAACAAGAGATGACTGGAAAAGGCAGGGCAAGATGCAGAGCGAGATGAGGGGGTACAAGGTACAAAGCAGGGTCAGGAAGCAGGAATCAGGAACAGACGAGGCAAGGTCAGTACAAGGTGAAGTCAGGGAAAGGTACACGGTAGAATAAGTTAAGGCAAGATCAGTTTTGGAGTGAGGAACAGAGCAAGATACGGAATAGCAAGGAAAGCTGGGCAGGGCAAAGTCAAAACAAGGTTAAAGCAAGGAGAAATCAAGGTTTAAAGCTGGACCGGAGCAGAACTAGAAAGGGAAGGTTAAGCAGAAAAATACAAGACAAGGTTCAGAGCCATGCAGGACAAGACTGGGAAGAGTTCAGACAAGACAAGGCAAGCAAAGGAGGCTAGAACTGAAACCCTTAGCTGGGGACAATGCCACACTGCTAGTCTGGGAAACAATGCTCTGGCAAGGTGTGTTTGGATGCTGACCTTAAATAGGGCAGAGTCAGCCCTGGTTTTCTGATTGCAACTAATCAGGCAGCAGCTGGGCTGGGGCTGCAGAGGACAAACAGGCTGCAGCTAGGCTGGGACTGGAGAGGCCAATCAGGCTGCAGCTGGGCTGGGGCTGCAGAGGCCAGGTAACAAATAGAGAGCAACACTACAGGCTGCTCACCTGGCCAAATGGTTAAGGTATCAAGCCAGAAATCCAAAGGTCCCTGGCTCGAATCCCAGCAATACCTGACAATATCAGAGGGGGGTTAGCTGGCTGAACCAAAAAAAAGCTGAAATTCTGAACTCATATTTCCCATCTGTCCACACAAATGAGGAACCAGTTAATGAAGGTTTCTATCTTAATAGTCCCATTTCTAGTAATACAACTAATTATGCATAGGCCACACATGAGGGAATTCAAAAGAGACTAGAACATGTTAAGATAAACAAAGGTCCGGGGCCAGATGGTATTCTTCCCAGGGTACTTAGCAAGCTTAGCTCTGTTATTGCCAAACCTCTTCTTCTTTTTTCAGGATTCATTGAGGTCTGGCACGGTGCAGAGAGAATGCCGAATTGCTAATGTGGTGCCGCTATTCAAAAATGGATCCTGTTCTCAGCCTCAAAACTATAGGCCAGTTAGTCTGACGTCAGTAGTAGGAAAGCTTTTTAAAAGGTTAATAAAGGATAAGATACTGTACTTCATAGCAAATCATAATACTACGAGTTTGTGCCAGCATGGTTTTATGCATAATAGATCTTGCCACCTAATTTTTTTGAGAAGGTGAGCAGGGACCTTTATTCTGGGATGGCAATGGATGTGATTTACTTAGACTTTGCTTAAGCATTTAATACAGTGCCACACAGAAGGTTACTGGTTAATTTAAGGAATGTTGCCCTGGAACATAGTATTTGTACCTGGATAGGGAACTGGCTAAAAGATCATTTACAAAGAGTGGTGGTAAGTGGAACATTTTCTAATTGGATCAGTGTTGTTAGTGGAGTACCGCAGGGCTCTGTACTAGGTCCCTTGCTTTTCAAATTGTGCAGAACTATAGGTTCCATGCAGGATGCTGCCACTTGCAGAGTGATTTGTCTAAGTTGGGAAACTGGCCAGCAAACTGGAAAATGAGGTTCAAAGTTAATAAATGCAAGGTTATGCACTTTGGCAAAAATAATATAAATACAAGTTTTACACTAAATGGCAGTGTGTTTAGAGTTTCCTTAAATGAGAAGGATCTAGGCATTTTTGTAGATAATACGTTATCTAATTCTGGGCAGTGTCATTCTGTGGCTACTAAAGCAAATAATGTTCTGTCTTGCATAAAAAAGGGCATTAACCCAAGTGATGAAAACATAATTATGCCTCTTTATAGGTCCCTTGTAAGGCCTCATCTAAAATATGCAGTGCAGTTTTGAACTCCAGTCCTTAAGAGGGATATAGATGAGATGGAGCGAGTGCAGAGACGTGCAACTAAACTGGTTAGGGGGATGGAAGACTTAAATTATGCGTTTTTCACTTGGAGGAGTTAAACTCGATGGACTTTGTCTTTTTTAAAACCCAATTTAACTATGTAACTATGTAACATTTTGTTTTAATTAAACTCCCCCATTTAAGGAAAATTGGAACATTTCCCTTAATATGCAAAACCATGGGAAAATGTGCAAAATGGCAAAATGGTAACATTTCAATGAAATGCCTTAGAGTCAATTGATAGAAAAGCTTCTTTTGTCTAAGCTATGTATTCTCCACAGATAAAAAAGGACTCCCATGTTGCCAATTTCTTCTAAACATGGTGGCCAGACAGCTCCTTAGATAGACTGAGGGGGGCTCTGATCTGATTGGTTGTTGTGGTAGGCAAGGGGCACATAATGATGATGTTGGAGCTTTTTCTTTGTTTTTTTCTGGTGCAAAAGAATATGTTTTCTACAAAACACAAACTAAAATTTTACCACAGATTTCGTGAAAATATTTAACGTAAAATTGTGGTGCCCAAAAAAGTTTCCTGATCCCTAGAAATAATCTCTAGTTATTTGTATTGTTTCTATAACATTAAAATAAAAGCAGAGTTTTCTGAAAGCTTCATGTTCACTCAGGCGTGTCTATTTTACATGAGCTTTCTAAACTCAAATCATAGCATAAGATATCTTATGTTGGCATTCACCTCAAGACTGATTGAAACGCGCACCTTACAGAAGCAAAAAATCAATCAACCGTTGTACTCCAGACAAAGTAAATAAATAAGGCTGCCATGAGATAATATAAAACGGTATAACTATGACATCTGTGGAATAGGCGATGATTTGCTCTCATTAAATAGTGAGTCAAAATATTAGCTTGCTTCCAAGTACTGATTTGCAGGTTTGATGTTGAGAATTGATAAACTGTATTATTTGTGAAAAGCAATTTATTCACAGGCTATCTGAAAATATAATTTAAACTGACATTGCTGTCTTAAATTTGCATTTAATGCATAAGAACTATTAAAGAAACAGTACAGCTTTAGGAAATGATGCCATGTTATGATGTTCAGCGTGTATATTTGAACGTTTCTTTAACCAGCTAGAAAAGAAGACTTCTGAAGTTGTCTGTGCACTTAATTCATAACAGATAGTGGGGCTAAAACTAAAATATGATATATTATAGCACATGTTTGCACTGGACAAGAATTGAACAGGTTTGCCATTGCAATAGGTAGGAGAGGTGTGGCATGAAACTGGTATAAACTACTACCAACATCTTCTCACTACAGATGAGCAAATTATTTTGCCATGGTTTGTTGGTAAATTACTTACCAGAACCTTGTTATTTACAGGACTCCAAGACAAAGAAGGTTCTTCAGAATAACTGATTTATTCATTAGGTAAAACATTAGAGCCTTGGGAAGCTTGTCACAATGTCACACTTAGCATGGCACGGAGAGCTCCAAATGTCATGCCCATTTGACCAAGTTTATATACATTTTACAGAGCATTCACTATAAGGAAGATGTACATGAAATTACCATACATGGTCAAGAAAGTACTTACATCTGAGCAGGTGCAAGCATTAATGGAAAACATTTTACAAGTAACAGTTTCCTGTGTCCAACTCCTTATTGTAGATCACATCTGTCTTAGAAGAGTCTTGTTGGAAAAAGGAAACTTAAATTGGGGGAGGGTATTATCATTTTACATCATTTTATTTGTCCTTTTATAAGACTCATTCCCGTCATCAATGTGCTGTTCCTTCAGGTTCTCCAAGGTCAGGTTCTAATGCATAGTAAAAAAAAAATTGCCAAATTTGTTGTCGTTTTGTGAATCCTCTGTAAAATTGGTCTGATTCCTCAATCACTACTTATTGGACTCACTGTAATTGGCTGTTTGCAAAATATCTGAAGCAGACATTATTAAAAGCAGGGAGGCCCATTTATCAAAGATCGAATTTCGAATTCATGTAAATTTTTTTTTACTAATAAATTCGAATATACTCAAAATTTGTATGGGAAGATATTAAAGAAAAAATGTAAACGTCTAAAACAAAAACTAATTTTACCGACCCAAAAACTCTAATCGAATTTGAATCGAAGTTTCTGAGTTCTGACCAAAATTTGAATTTTGAATTTACTATTCGACCCATAAATGTAACCATGTGGGGTAATAAACTTAAAAGGAACCTTGTGGGAGTTGCTACTGAGCTTGTGGCCAGGCTGGTATACATAAGTTTGTACAATCACATTCAACATCTTATAAAATAGATCAGTACAACTTTAAAAATCAATCTTTGAACTCATTCTGTGTTAATTTCTCAAATCTTTGCAGATATCCCCATATCTAACTCGGGAGAGCTGGTGGCAATCTGGTTATTGTATAGCCACCAGTTTGCCAAAACCCCAAATCTCTTATCAAGGAAATTGATAAGCCAAATTTGGAGGATCTTTATTGCTGAACACCTCCAGAAATGTATCTATTTGCTTTTACTATTGAAGCTATTGAAGTATTTATGAATGCATGTAGCAACAGGCTCAAGTAACTCATAGCATAAAATCAGATGGCAGCTTTAATTTTTTCTAACAATAACAGTAAAAGCTAACTGTGTTTCAAATGGAGGGTTGGACTTGATGGACTTAACTATGTAAATATTTAACTGTATAGCTCACCAGACAAGTAAAACATTCTTAAAGTGAATTATGTGTTTATTTTCATCATAATATGGCTCATTAAACTAGCATAAAAAATTCACCAGCTCATATGTTTGTTTAATATATTTTATTTTCTTCTATGCTTGTTTCCTTATATGTTTTATAAAAATTACAATGTGAAAAAACTGATTTCTGTTGATTGCGACATTTAATGTATGGATCACTACCCTTGTATATTTCCTTAGAAGCAATGAATAACAAATAAGTTTCAGTTCAGTGCATTTTCAGTCTGCAGGTTATATCAAAAATATAAAAATGTGTTGAACAAAATAAATAATCTAAAATAGCAGTAGGTTTTATTTGGGGGGGAAGTAGTATTTTGCCATAAAAGGACATAGAAATTTCAAACCTTCACCAAACTCCAAAATATTGTCCTCCTTACTATTCGCAAAACACAAGGGTCAGCTGGATTTTTAAAAGTAGACAACAAAAATGTATTGTCCATTTCACTGGCAATAGAGTTTGCAGCATTCATCTTGCCTTTGGAGTAGAAAAGTTAAAGGTATGTGAGTCTCTTGTGATACTGCCTCATTGTATCACTGAACAGGGGCCTTGTACAAGCACATGGCATGGAGAAATGCTAATGACCCACACAGAGGATGCAAGTAGAAAAATGACTTGACATAGGAGCTTACATATTAAAGAACATAAGAATAATGGTAGTGTTGTTACTTCAGAATACAAGTGAAGAGGAGAGTTATTGTGGATTAATTTTTAAATCAGGGGCTCTGTGCTCTCAAATGCTTGGTTTTGCACTTGTTTTTTTAAATAAAATACAATTGATGTGTTGGATTGCTGTATGTAATTCAAGACAAATTTATAAAAATACACTTTTGCATATTTCCTACTATATTGCATAGTTCTCACAATGAACACTGCAAAAAATGTTATCCCACATTTTAGGGTGCAGCTGTCTTTCTAAACATTAGAGGGTATTTAATACATATTTTTTACAGTCATTGTATTTTTAATTAACACATTTTACACAGCTACAATTTACTTATAAAATCATACAGTGGAAAATCATAGACTCAGTAAGCAAAGAGACCTTCCTTAATTCCTCCCATGATATTTTCAAATAATTATGTTGTTGTTATTTTATCTTAGACGGATGTTGCTGTTACCTTGTTGAACTATATTTGAAATGCAATCTAATATGAGTTTCACATAAATTCTACTATCAGCAGAGAGAGAACAAATCTTGTTCTGGTGAAGCAGAAATAAGTAACAAGTAATAAATTGTTGCCTCATTATGTACAATCAAGGCCACTTTATGTTTACTGCCAATAAAGCGGATGCATTTCAAAGCATGGCCTTACTGTGAAATGTGCTGGATTCTGCTAATGCTAATGGCACCTTTTACATTTTGAAAAGTGCAGTTTATGGTATAGAATCGAAAATGCTTATACAACATATCTTGCCCTTTTGACACACAATCATTTAAATGGGTTGTAAGATGTTTAATTACAAAATGCCATGATCACTATTCATCTCATCATTTGATATGTAATGTCAAGTGAATTACATCCCTGGAGTGCACAGTGTTTCACAGATCAATAGCTTTAGTTAGAGCTTGAAGGAGATCTTTAAGTACTCACAGACAAGAAGAATACATATAAACCCCTGAATGCTGCTCACATAAGACATACGAATTTCTATGACTGGGTGTTATACCCAAAGCTGTGGTTTTTGTCTATTGTCTCCTGAAATGACTAATTTTATTTTCTCAAACTTGCTTGTAGAAATATTAATACATTCTTAGGGAAATACCTAAACGATTACAGGTATTTACCAAATTGCTAGCAGATGTTAGGCTCTTTGACATGTATACATGTGGGTCTGTGTAATGATACATAATGGTTATCAAAACAATTGTCCATTCATGCTGTATCACGCATGCTTTATTGGAGAGTAGGACTAGCATTTCAATGTTTATTTAAATACTACATCTAGGCCTATGGCACAATGAGTGTTTTGCTTGTCATGGGATACCCACCACAAGTGAAGGGCATCTTGCTCCCTCTATAGTTAAAAGTTAGTGGCACATATTTCTGATCCTATAACCAAATATAATACATTTCCTCAGCTGTATCAGCATTTTACTAGTCAAGTGCACTTATTGATACTGAAAGATAACAGGATTATTTGCTGTGATGACAGAATTAGCAAAACTTGTTTTTTCCTTTGTGGATAGTCACTGCTATTGTATTAAATGGTAAAAAAGACATTTGCATAGGGCCCACCATCAGACCTTTCACATGCTATAACTTTTGAATGAACCATGTTCCAAAATTTCATACTACTTACAGACTAAACATTTTAATTCTTTGCATTGTCTTAACTACTTATTCAACATGTCTTTATAATGCCATTTGTATCTTTACAGACATTTTTTGTCTAAGGCATACAACTGGACCTCATGTATTCTTTGGTAGACATAGACTAATTACTGCATTGTTAATTGTTTTCAAATTTACCTGCTTACGGGTATTGCTACAGGTATGGGATCTATTATCCAAAATGTTTGAGACTTGGAACTTTCCAGATAAGAGGTCTTTCCATAATTTGGATCTCCATACCTACTCTCTACAACAGTATTGTTAACATTAATTAAAAATAAATTAAAATAGGATTGTTTTGCCACCAGTGATGATAAAATAAATCATAATTGAGATCATGCATAATGTACTGTTTTATTATTACAGATGAAAATTAAGTATTTAAAGGGGTGGTTTACCTTTAAGATAACTTTTATTATGTTATAGAATGGCAAATTCTAAGCAAATTTTCAATTGGTTTTCACTATTTATTTTTTTTACAGTTATTTGCCTTTTTCTTCTGACTCTTTGCAGATTTCAAATTGGGTTTGCTGACTCCCTTCTAAAAAACAAATGCTCTGTATTATTATTGTTACTTTTTTTATTACGGATTCTTCTATTCAGGCCCTTTCCTATTCATAATCCAGTCACTTATTCAAATCAATGTATGGTTGCTAGGGTTATTTGGACCCTAGTTACCATTTTGGTTAAGATGCAAATTTAAGAGCTGCTAAAAAAAGCTAAATAACTCAAAAACTTTCAATAATAAAAAAAGAAAACAAACGATTTTACAAAAAAATTCTTTGACTTCTCAAAACTAGCCAAATACTGGCTATAGGTTCTAGGAGGTCCCCATAGGCTAACATAGCAATTCAGCAGGTTTAAGGTGGCGAAGTGTCCAAGTCGAAGTTTTTTAAAGAGACAGTACTTCGATTATCGAATGGTCGAATAGTCAAAGCATTTTCACTTCGAATCTAATTCGAATTTGGCCTATTCAATGGTCGAAGTACCCAAAAAAGTTTTGGATTCAAATATTCACTTTGAATTCACTTCGACCCTTAGTAAATGTGCCCCTAAGTGTAGTAATATCTTCTAAAGCTCTATGTGATTGTCCACACTAAGCAGGGTTACCATCTTGTCAATCTAAAGTAGTTTGTATGTTTGATGTATGCATCAGATATATATACAAATTACATACAAATACTGATCAATACCAAATGTTAAGATGGCTCTGCTCATTAGAAATTACAATCAGGAAGGAGAAAGGACATTTTAACAGCGATGGCTGTGCCCATTGTAGTTTACAATCTAGAATGTGATTATAACTTGTTTTTATTTGGAATTATTCACTTATTGGACATTTAATATTGGTTATACAGTGGATTTCTGATCTGTTCCATCAACATTACAAATCAACATTAATACAAATCAACAATTTTTTGATTGTGCTTGTTGCAAAGTGGAGGATTTGAAGACATAAAAATACATGTTGTGTCATAAATGGGAATTTTTCTGTCATTTTTTACCGAGAAAATACTGTATAATTGTTGTCTACTATGTCATACAGATTTTGTAGTCTGTTTTCCCTCTATTGTGAAAGAATGGGGTTTCGTATGCCTATTGTAAAATTGTTGTTGTTACCTATCCATGACAGATATGGGGAGAAATGTGGTGAGTAGTTTCTTTCTAACTACTTGACATGCATTATATGTGTCTATAAATATGTTACGCAGTAATGGTGGGATGTTGTTTACAGGTGAGGTAATATATAGTTAAGGGAATAGTTTTCAGTTGTGTACTGGTCTAAAGCTATTGTTGTATATAGATCTCTGTTGAGAATCCAGTCCCCAGCATAAAGAACAAGTGCTGCTTCGTTGTATTCTTGGATGTTGGGGAAATTTGTTCTGTTTGGGTTGTTGTAGTTTAAAGAGACTGATTCTTGAGCGTTTTTTGTTCCAGATAAAGGTTCTGAATGTTTGGTTAGCAGTTTTTGGTCTGTTGGTTTTATACATCTGCAGTGGGTATAATAGTTTAGGGAAGAAGATCATTTTGATGAAGTGAATTTTGCCTAGGAATGTTAGGTTTATGTGTTTCCATTGGTGTATTTCCTGTTGGATATTGTCTATTGTTTTTCATATATTTAATGCATAGCTGTCTTTATGATGTGAAGGTAGTTTGATCCCTAGATATTTAATGCTTTGTTTGGTTTTGGTTTTGGTTTTTTTAAGGGGGAAGTGTGGGCGCCAGTCTGTAAATTCTGGGTGATATAATTGTAGTGCTTCTGAATTGTCTAAGTTAATTTGGAATCTTGCTATTTTACCAAATCTTTGTATAAGATGTAGGATAATGGGTATTTCTGTTTTTAGTTGGTTGAGGAACAGTAGGATATCATCAGCAAAGGCTGTCACTTTCAGCTTTGTTTGGCCTATTTGTATTCCTCGTAGTTGACGATTTTTAAGTATGTGTCTTAGTAGCGGATCAATTGCTTCATTGAACAGGAGGGGTGACAGCGGCATCCTTTGTGCTTACCTCTGTGAATTTGAAATCTGTCTGAATTGGTATTGTTGATTGTTAAGAATGTATTGGGTGCTAAATAGAGATTTTTGAATAGATTTAGCATGTGTATGCCAAAAGGTTGGAATTTAAGTAGTCAGCGTAAATGTGTATGTGTTATTCTGTCAAAAGCTTTGTCTGTGTCTAAATTTACTAACATTCCATGTTTTCTTTTTTCCAGGTTACTAATATATATTGCAGTGATAATTTATCAGAGGGCTCGGACTGGATGGCGATGTTTAAGAAATCCTAACTGGTGTTCGGTAAGTATTGAGGGTAGTATTTGTTGTAGTCTATCCATTATTTTGTTCATAGTTTTTAAATCCTGATTTAAGAGTGATATTGGTCTATATGATTTTGGGTCTGTCTGGTCTCTGCCTTCTTTGGGGATTAATATAATTCTGGCCACATTCGCTTCATCCCATAATGGATTTCCCTGTAAAGTGTCATTGTATAGAGTGTTTAGAAGCGGTGTTAAGTCTGGTGATAAGAGTTTGTAGAATTCTGCTGTGATGGCATCTGGTCATGGTGTTTTCCCATTTTTTAAATGTGTAATTGTATATGATATTTCTTTTACTGTTGCATCTAAGATTTTGCGGTTTAATTTTTTGAGGTTAGCTTCTTGCAAGAATCTCAGGCCTTCGCATGGATTATCTACTGGAGCTTCATACAGTTTTTTGAACTTTTCGGTTAGTATGTGCCTAATTTGTTTTGGGTCTTGTGTCCATCCATCGATAGTTTTAAGCTTTTGCATGAATGTGTTCGGAGTTTGTTTTTTTGCTATGTGTGCTAATAATTTCCTGGATTTGTAACCATATCTATAAAACTGATTTGCTGTGTGACTTATGGTGTTTTCAGCTAATAAAGTATCAAAAAGTGCTTTTGTCTCTTTGTATTTATTTATGTCCTCTTCTGTGTTTGTTTTCTTAAATGTCTTATAGTGTTTTGTTAATTGATTTTGTGAGGTTGTATTTTTCATTATATGACTTTTTTTGTTTGATTAAATATGAGATTATCTGCCCTCTTAATACCGGCTTTATCGCTGCCCATAGGAGTTGTGAATTATCTCAATGGTCAATGTTATCATCCATGTAGTTTGCCCAGCTCATTTTTTAAAAACAATTGAAAGTCTTGATCGGTACTCAGATAAGTCGGGAACCTCCAATTATATGAGCTGGATTGGGGTATTTTCAATTTTAAGCTAGCTAAGGTTGGGGCATGGTCGGAAACATCTATGTTTCCTATTTTGGCCTTGATCAGTTTCATCAATATCGTCTGTGAGATGAATATATAGTCTTGTCTCGAATGTGTTTTGTGTACTCCTGAGTAGAATGTGTAATCTTTAATGATGGGATGCATATGTGTGTATGGATGCTGGTTTTTCATTTGGAGGGGTTGAACTTGATGGACTTTGTCTTTTTTCAACCCAATTTAACTATGTAACTATGTAACCATGTAACTATATGTCTGTATGTGTCATATAGGTGTAAGGTTTCACACAGTGTATGTAAAGGTTGTGCTGTATTTTGTGAATGAATTGTTGATTTACCTGTTTTGTCCATGAAGTTACATAGTTACATAGTTAAATTGGGTTGAAAAAAGACAAAGTCCATCAAGTTCAAACCCTCCAAATGGAAACCCAGCATCCATACATACACCCCTCCCTACTTTTAATTAAATTCTATATACACATACCTATACTAACTATAGAGCTTAGTATCACAATAGCCTTTGATATTATGTCTGTCCAAAAAATCATCCAAGCCATTCTTAAAGGCATTAACTGAATCAGCCATCACAACATCACCCGCAGTGCATTCCACAACCTCACTGTCCTGACTGTGAAGAACCCCCTACGTCTGCATACTCCAGATGAGGCCTTACCAGGGACCTATAAAGAGGCATAATTATGTTTTCATCCCTTGAGTTAATGCCCTTTTTTATGCAAGACAGAACTTTATTTGCTTTAGTAGCCACAGAATGACACTGCCCAGAATTAGACAACGTGTTATCTACAAAGACCCCTAGATCCTTCTCATTTAAGGAAACTCCCAACACACTGCCATTTAGTTGTCCCAGACCACGTTGGCGTCTCCTCCCAAGATAATGCTTTCTGCCCCCCAGGATTTTACCTTCTGCAAAACATTCATAAAAAATTGTTTATTTTCATCATTTGGTGCATATATATTTACTATTGTGTAAACAGTCCCATACAGATCGAGGTCTATAATCAGTAAGCACATGTTTTTATCTTTGTAGAATGGAGCATTAAAGGTCTTTGCTAATTAGTATTGCAACCCCTCTTGTTTTTTTTTTTTTGTAGGATGCGTCTATTACTATTTGTAGCCATTTGTTTTTTAGTGTCTGTTTGTCTTTTCTGCGCCAATGAGTTTCTTGTAAAATAATTTTCTGGGCCTATTCCCTTTGTAGTCGGTCTAGTGCCTTTCTCCTTTTTATTGGGGAGTTAAGTCCTCCCACATTCCACAATAGTATCTGGAAGTGGTTTGAGGATTTTATAGTTGAATTATCAATTTCCTCTGTGTTTGTCATCTATGTGGTTTAACCCACTCCCTTTTTTGTGGTCATTAATAACAGAGGTTTGGATTATTGAGCAGGTTGGCCTGACCCAGTGTCCTAGGTTTAGGTCTATATAGGGTCGGTATGTGGTTAGTGTATAGTCTATTTGTCTCTTGTCTAAAGTCAGTTGAGCTACTGAAAACATTTGGAATAAAAAACATGTAATATAACATATTAACATTTGCTACTTGGAACAAAGAAAAAGAAGAAAAGAAAAGGGTTAAAGAGTTAAAGGAAAAGAAAAAGTGAAGTTCAATGAATATTTCTCTCTATTGCCCAATATAGTGATTTTGTTTTAGGCATCTTATATATGATAGGGAACCAAGGATCAGGGGAAGAGAAAGTTTGTGTATGTTTTCCCAATGTCTCAGTTTTTGAAGTTTGAAGAAGGTTTATATTTTCCTTTAAAGAGTGTATTGAATATAGTTCAGGTAGTTGTAAATGTTTCAGGTTGAGTCTTTGTCTTTGGTTTTCCCTTCATAATATTTCTTGGCTTGCATCAAAGTTTTGAAGGTTTTCCCATTGTCTTTGTCCACAATCTTTAATTTTGCAGGGAATAGCAGGGAGAAGTGGTATCCCGAGTTGAAAAGTCTGGAGCAGATTGGTGAGAATTCTTTCCGTTTTGCTGTGACAGAAGCTGAAAAGCCTTGAAAAATTAGTATATGGTTTTCAATATATTGTAGATTTCTCGTTTTCCTGTAGGCTGTCAGTATGTTCATTTTGTCAGATTAGTTAAGTAATTTAAATATCACTTGCCTTGGTCTGTTGGCTTCTGTAGTTGGTGGAGGTTCGATTCTGTAGAATCTTTCAATAAGGAAGGTGGGTTGATTTTCTTCCATTTTTAATAAGGTTGGTAGTTTGTTTTTGAGAAATTTTTCAAGGTCTGTTCCTCTGACCGATTCTGGGATGCCTACTATTCGAAGATTATTTCATCTGCTTCTGTTCTCCAAGCCAAGAATACATCTATAGTGTTAGGGTCTCCAAGAAGTATAAAGGTTACTCACCACACAGGGGAAGTGGCCCAGGAGCCCTCAGCACGGGGGGCGAACAAACCGACGAAACCAATACGGAGCAGGCACTCAATAAGGCAAACTTCCACCAGGCAAATGTTCAAAAGTGAAAAAGGTTTATTGTGTCCACAGCCTGAGTCTGTTCTCCAAGCCATCTACTTTTTCAGCTAAGATAGTAATCTTTTTTTGTTGTATGTCTAACTTTTTTGTGCATTGTCCAATTTGTCTTCCAGTGTGCTGATTCTTTGTTCAGCTTCTGTTACTCTTTGTGCTTGGTTGGTGACTTGTTGGAGTATTTCTGTTATGTTCTCTTATTTGTTGGCTAGCTTTTGATCCTGCAAAGGGCCAAGTTTTTGTGTAAGATCTTGTAGTTGGATCTGTAGTTGTGTCTGTGATTTTGTACTGGATTGTCCCAAATATTTATCCATTACTGGTAAAGATTTAGCACAAGATAGTTGTTCGCAGATTATGGCAGGTTTGTTGCCTTATGTTTTAGTATTTAGGTCACATTGATTTTGTTCTTAGTGTTTGATTCTGTGTGTTAGGGCATTAGTAGAAATATTCTGTTTTAAGAATTACATTATGTCAAAACAGGATTAGAATGTGATATTTTAATACAAATATCTTGTCAAGAATTATCAAACCATTTACTATTAGTGATGGGCGAATTTATTCGCCAGGCGCGAATTCGCGGCGAATTTGCGCGATTTGCGGCAGGCGAATAAATTTGCGAAACGCCCGCGAAAATTCGCGGGAAAAATTCTTTTTGCGAAAAAACGGACGCCGGCGTAAAAAACGGGCGCCGGCGTAAAAAACGGGCGCCGGCGTCGAAAAAACGCCGTTTCGCGAATTTCGCGCGAAATTCGCAAATTTTTCGGCGAAACGGCGCAAATTCGCCCATCACTATTTACTGTAACATATTCTACATTGAGCATCACAACTATGAGCTAAAATTGAGGATTCACTGTTTTTTGTAACCTCTCTGAATGCACCAAACAATATTTGGATGAGTCATGAAGTCATATATATTTGTCTTACATTATAAAACTTTATATTTATTTTCTTTAATGGAGCATCAAAAATATATAAAGCTCTAGTCCAATGTATAATTTAAATGCATAGTAAAATGTATGTAATATAAGGTTTCATAATATCAAAGGTGACAATATAATAGAAGTTTAGCTACTTCAGGTTCAATAGAACACAGCAGCACATCTTCATTGTGAGTTCACAAAACATTCTAAAAACTACCATTCCATTGACTTTATGCTCAGAGAAGCCCATTCATTACATAAGTATAGTAGAGATGAATTTCATGTCTATTGTATAAATGTAAAAAAGAGGGGGAGGATACACAATAGGTTTATCTAACATACATTTATCTAGTGAATACATGATTAATACACAGGTCTTTGCTCATCACTGGTATACATATCAAATACAAAGCCTTTTAAAGCTGGCTCTTGTTACTGTTTTTACATGTATGTTAAATAACTTCTGCCTTTAGTAGAGTGATTCTCTAGTGATATTTCCTCTCACAAAAGATTTATCTATATTAGTGAAGACATTTCCAAAGACTCTCTGTTGCATAATGTTTTTTCAGCAAACACATTTTTACTTTAACATTTTTATAAGATGCCAATTGATGCAATTAAAAATGATAATGAGCATTTCATTATAGTTGTTCTGTGCTGCTGGCATTGTTGTGTTCCTTCTTTAACTTCAGATACACATTAATATAGATAATATCCATGTTATAAGATAAACTCACAGGTGTTGAAGGAGCATCAGGGTGCACTGCCCTTATCCGTCACCTCAAAGAGCAGACAAATAGGATTCTCTGATTGCCAGACACTCATAAAGGCAACCCCAAGACCAGGTCTGTAAAATCAAATAATTATTTACTGAGGAAGAAAAAAACTTCAGCACACCATATTCCAAGCATGGACTTTAAAGTACATGGCACGTGCATAATTTTGATCACATCTTTCTAATGTGGAGAACATTTTGCCAAAAAGTAGCTTTAAGCCAGCAATCAATGTCTCCATAGTTTAATGGGGGAAATTACAAACAAATGAAGTGATGCCCTTTGGATATTTATTTTTTCCCCCCACTGCAAGCAACTAAGCAAAATGCATTCATATTTCATCAATGTAATCAATGTTTCTTTTATGATGATTGCAGATTTATGAAGGATTAAACTGGGGGAATTCAAAAGGATTCCCAGTGATTCAGTCTTGTAATTTATTAATTAATTTTATTTTATTAAAATTAATTTATTTTAATTAATTATTCTAATATTATTATTTTAACACTTTCCGAACAGTCAGTTCAATCTTTTTTCTTCCTCATCAACAATGTCCTGACTTACATGAGTACATTAGAAAACATTATAGACAGATAGTGGGCGATCTTTTTTCCCATAGAAAAGATCAACTTAGTGGAGACCACACCTTTAGATTAGAGGAACTGTACTTTCATTTGAAGTAGCGTAGGTGGTTCTTCAGGTTAAAATAAATTGAGGGCAGTGAGGCTGTGGAATGCCCTGCTGGTTGATGTTGTGATTCTATTAATGACTTTGAAAGTGGCTTGGATGTTTTCTTAAACAAGAATAATATCCAAGGCTATTATGAGCTTAAGATCTAGTTAGTATATAAAGTTATAAATGTGAGCAATAGTATAGTCAGTTAATTTGCAGGAGTCGAACTTGGACCTTGATCATTTTCAACCCAACTTAACTATGTAACTTTATAACTATGACTATTAGGAACTCACACATTTATCAAAACAGATACAGTATATAGATGAGTCAATTTGCGTTTTGAGCAGTCAAAAATTTGAGTGTACATCTGCTTAAACGATTTCCCATAGGGCTAGTCACAATTAAAAAACACTGCAATGCAATATGTTAAAAACAAGTACCGTAGTATAAAAAAATAAATATAAAAAAAAGTCCAGGCTGTAACGGGGGCTAGTCAGTTATAAGGGCCTTTAAAATTGACAGATTAGGTATTTGATGGAAAACAGTTGTGTTATACTCTTAATGTTTATAAATTAGGTATTAACCTGACTAAAATTAAAGGATGAGGAGAGCACTTCTCAATAGCAAAACGCTGTGGTTATGTTCATTAAAGGCTACTACACGACATGTTTCGGGTCATTACATACCCTTTCTCAAGTGTAACAAACACAGAACAAACAAGGCTATAAAAGCCCTCCCATCAAGTGAGAAATTAGTCAAAGGGGCGTGCCATCAATTAAGTTAACATCATATGAAAAAAAGCAATTTTTTTAAAATTCCTAGAAACATTATTGTGTTAAAAAACTTCTGAAAAAACATTAATGTCCATATATCCATATATCAACATAGATTGTGCTTTAAAATCTTCTGTATTCCCATCAGTGCTGTAGAATAATGATATAAATACACACTATTTAAAAACATATAAAATCCACATGAGTACAAGGCATATAGAACCTAATTCTGTTCTTATCTTGTCTTTTTTGAAACAATGTATTACAATCACATACCGTATCAATACATAATGTAACATAGTACTATACTTAATTAACCTGCAATGAACAGGATTTTTGCCAGATGTTGGGATAGCGGTTTACCCAAGCGAGGATTTGATGCATTCTTTGAAAGATTGAAAGGACAGTGCGGAGAACGTCATAGGCGTATTAACCTGACTACTTAATGATGGAGGGCAGGTGCCCCTGGTTTTGGTTGTGGTCTAATATTTTTGGAATATTTTTTCTCTAATGCAGATAACTAATATCTATTTTGTTTAATTTATCTATTAAGTTTTAATTGTATGTGTAAGGTCTTGTGCAGGCACTTGCTGACACACATGCCCATAGCTCCCAACATTTTGGAAATATAAAGAGGGACAAAAAAGTTGGCGTGCATAGCGCAGGGAATTTTTTGACCACACCCATTTTTGTGGCCACTCCCCCTAATTACCATGTTCATTTTACAAAATTTGGCAGGTTAAGAAAGTTTGAACATATTTCTGTGGTTTTTTTTCAGTTATTACAGTTTGGCTAATGAAGGTGAATTGGCCTTTAAGCTGTGTGTCTAACTTTTCCCAAGGGAGCTGTTATCTTATATTGTTACAATTACTTATTTGCTTATCTAGTTATCTTATAAGCAGCTGTGACTATTCTGGGCTTTCTGCCAAAAGCCAATTAAGTTAGAAACATTGTTTCTTTTTCTGGCTGTTCAGTGCAGAAAAAAACGGGACTTTCCAATTCAAACAAGGGACTGCAGGTTGAGCTGTCAAAAGAGGGACTGTCCCTCTAAAAACAGGACAGTTGTGAGGTATGCATGCCTGTGCATTGTTCATGTAAGCTGGTTCATGCAGCGAAGCAAGTGTTGTTACATTTGTTCATGCGTCACATGTTTGGCCCCAACTTCCAGGCTTTATTAGGATTCTGAGAACAGCCTTTGTTAGGTTATAAACCTAGTTCCTGTGTGTTCCTGTAGCCTTTATGCGATTGAATTCCTGCTATGACCTTGGTCTGAATGTCACTTGAACTCTGCCTGTCTTTGACCCACTGCCTGTTTACAACTTTGTTTGAACTCTGCCAGCCTTGACTCATCCTCATCTTCGCCCTCCTGCTTCTCCACCACTGCAATCAGCTTTCTCTCATCCTCAGAAGCTGTCAAGTTTGTGGTAAGGTTCATGAGACACTCTCATTCTTCACTGAGTACCTCATATCAGGTATGTTCCTAACAGTATGCTAGTGGTGTAGTAATATTATTATTCATTGTAGTTTAGTATAAAATATAAAATTCAGTTTCATGCAGTGTTGGTTTATTCAAGTGCCATTTATTTGGGCTATGGGCTTATTGTTAGAAGTGCTTATTTTGGACACATACAAGTTTTTTTTCTTTTAATATACAGCAGCTATAAGAAGCTGTTAAACTTGTAATGTCTATGATATATCCTAATATAGTTTTGTTATTTATTCTGTTCCTTATTTCAAGTAGTAAATAATATGTAAACGTGAAACCTTAATGACATATGGCCTATAAAGCTGTAAATGACTAGCATGCTGTGTAAGTTCTAGCAATTAAAAACTGTCATAACACAGTTATAAGCTGAAAGCACCTTTCTCTTTGATGTTAACTATGTTTTAACTCATCTATTTAAAAACGCAGGATTAGCATAAATAAAATGTGTTTAAATATTGTGATCCTAAATTATGTGGATTAACCATGCTGAGGAAATGTTACTCTGTGATTTTAGATTAGCCAGTGGTGTTTTCTTGAATCATGTTAGATGATAACATTACCTGATTTATAAAATGTGCTAAATATTTACTTTGTCTCCTTAAATAAATGAAGTATATTACATTTTGAATGGACTGCTAAAGGTGATAACTGTCCGCAAATAAATGAATAAGGAGGTGCATATTTTCTTTCCATAAAGGTACAAAGACAGAATGGAAATGAATGAATTTCTCTTTTAATTTTAATGTTCTCCCTTTTCATAAAAAAAAATCTGTATTCATGCATACAACAAGGAGTACCATGTACACATCTTAAACATTTGTATGCAAAGTTTAACATCCAAGTATATGCTCTAAACATTAGCAAATCAACTGAGAAGAATGCACAAAAGATATAAGGATTCCTCCCTGAAGTAGTGACGCATAGCAACGATAAGCAATTGCTCCTGATCAGTAAATAACATCATATCCATGGTACATAGCCATGGTAATTTTTATGTGTCTTTTATACGCACTACACTATGTGCATATGCTAATAGATTCCCTACTTTTTGATAGGTCACTACCAACCAGTTGCATGACTTAAAGGATGCACACACATTGCACACATATTCAGAAACAATTCTATGTCCATACCCTAATAATAGTAAGAATAATCAGAAGCCAGAAGCAGGAAGCCAGCACTGTAAGGTTGTGGGTGACGAAAGAAGGCAGAAGAGCTCAACCCGAACTTGCCCACAATCCACAAAAGAAGTGCTGAGGTCTGCCCTAACCCGAATGACCAGCAGATGTTGGGCCGGCCCACACAACACTACTGTACTGGGGAAAAGAAATCACTTCCCCTCCCATTTCTAGTTTAGGTCCAACACTTAGCTGGCCACACCAGGGAATTTCCAAGCATGAGGGATTGTCAGACCATAGGAGAATGCAAAATGCAATTCAGTTACCAAGCAAAGGCCTTCACATGGTATTTTATTAATTATTAAGGAGGCTTGTTTCTGACATTGCTAAAGTTTAGTTTGTTTTATTGATTCACCCACCCCACAAGTCTACTCTAGGGAACTGCATTTGTCTTGATGGTAACATCAGATTGATAGCAGCATAATTTGTGTGGTGGACTGTTATAGGTGTCCCCAGATTTAACTTTGAAAATCTGTTAAATTTAGGTTAATTTATAGGAATTGTTTTCCTTTAAAGTAACTTTTAGTATGATGTGGAGCATGATATTCTGAGACAATTTTAACTGGTTTACATTTTTTTTTTTTTTTTAGTTACTTAGCTTTTTATTCAGCAGCTCTCCAGGTTCCACTTAAAGCAATCTGAACGCTATGGTCCACATTACCATAGCAACCATGCATTCATTTGAATAAGAGACTGGAATATTAATAGGAGATTACCTAACTAGAAATATGAGTAATACAAAGTAGCAATAACAATCAATTTGTAGCTTTGCATAGCTTGTTTTTAGATGGCATCAGTGACCCCATTTGAAAGCTGGAAAGAGTCAGAAGAAGGCAAATAATTCAAAAACAATGAAAAAGGAACAGCGAATTGCAAACTGTGTATTTTTTCTCTTTCCTTAACCTCTGCAAATGTGTTAGAATACTATATTTTACCATTATACATAGCATTACTTTTTTTATGGAATGAAATGTGTAATATATTATGGCTCATTTACTAACATTGCGCTATATTGCACAGGTGCAGTTACTAATAGCAACTCATAAGCATTTTTTTTAAATTTGCCAACTGCACTTATACAATAGTAAATCTACCTTAATTAAAGTGATTTACTAATGCAAAGACTAAATTAACCTTCAAAACTAACAAGCTGTCATTGACTTTAATATCGTTTTAGTCAGTGTTTGTTCCCAGTGTTGACATAGGGAGTAATTAATAAAAATATTTCTTCTATCTCCTATTGTAATCCAGCAGGCAGAGACATTTATTGATTGTAACCCTATTTCTAAACATTCCTTTCCTTGGCAGACATTGATAAATAAAATACACTGAAAAGTTACACATGATGGCACTGTTTCCATTTGTAGTTTATTGCTAGGAAAGACAGTACTGATAAAAAGGTATGCTCCATATTCTGAGGAAACACAATTCATGCAAATGAAGGATCATTACAGCTATAGATAATGGCATAATTTAAATTGATACAATTATTTATTTCCCACCAGCACATTTCTATATTTGTAAGCAGAACTGATTCTTGAATTTTTATTGTGGAAACCTACTTTAAATTTTGTTTATTTAAAATTAACTTTTTAACTTTTTTGGTGTTTATAGAAGATACAAAAATGTATTTTCACAGATTTTGTACATAAATATTTCAGCATCTTTGTAATGAGTATGTGCAATAGTATTTTTAGGTGATGAAAAAAAAACTTAATTTATTTATGGGAAGATCTCTCAAAGGTCGAATATCGAATTTATGTGATTTTTTTTTCACTCAATAAATTCCAATATAGTCACAACTCTAGGTTATTTAAGATAAAATTTGAATGTCTAATATTGGACCAAATAGTCCTGACCTGAAAATTCAAATCAAATTCTGATTGAATTCTAATCGAATTTGAATTGAGTTTTTCCTTCAAAAAAAACTCGAATGTTTGGAAGGCAATTAATATATTCAAATGGTTTAACTGACCTCTGCCATTGACTTGTAAATTAACTCGGTAAGTTTTAGGTGCCAAATATTGAAATTAGAACTGTTTCCATGGTCGAGGTGTCATAAATCTCCCATATTGAATAGAATTGGAAATTTGACCCCAAAAAACTATTTGAAAATTCAAATTCAAATTTACTATTCAACCCTTAATAAATCTGCCTCTTAATATCACATACCTCTAAAATGTATTAGAACTCTTCAGTATTATCAGGTTTATACATTTTGACAATGCACTCTTTAATATATGAAAGTTTAGCAAGATGGAAGGGTAGTTTGTGTTATTTAGTTAATAAACAATTTACAGATGTTTGCTTGAACACAAGTCTAACATTTTTTTTTTTTATTTATTTATTTTTTGCTTTTGAATCTCCCAAGAGATTTCTTATTTTGTGATTAGTGTGGGCAACATTCTGTAGGCCAATGCATGGTACCATAATGTCTTCAAAGGAAAAATGCCAGTTTAGTTACAGTATGTTCCATTTTGTAAATGCTCTTCAAATTGTAATTTTAAGACTAATTAGACACTTTCATAAATCACAAGTTAATCATCAGTCTTCAGATGGCTGTCATTGTTCTTGATGAAATTTACACTATTGTGTTTGTCAATAGAAGGACCCTACATGGTAAGCTCTGTTGGTCAGGGTCTGAACGATGAATAATCTAAATAAAATATGATAATAACTGTACATAATCATCAGCAATATTCTAACTGGTAACAAAGTTATTGTACATAAATATTTATAAAATATTGTACTATATTCTTATATATTTGTGAGCTCATCTTAGGTTTGGGTTTTTATTAGGGCAAACACAAATTAATACAAATACTGTATATCTCTTGAGAAAACTCTTCATCAAATGCTTCCTCTGTACATACCAATATAATAATAATTATAATGCTCTCTGTCTTAGGGCTATCTTTCTTTTTCACTCTTCTAATTTTTAGTCTCTAATTCACCAGTAACTCCAATCTACATTGTTCTTTTAATTTTTTTCCCTTTTTTAACTCATATCCCAAAGTGTACTTGACTTTCGCTTTAAGCATTCATAATATTTGTTTTGTATTTAGCTGTACGAAAAACAATTTCTTTAACATACTAATCACTTACTGCCGCCACCTGCTTAGCAGCAGTCTTTTTTCCTGTTTTCTACCTTTTGCACTTTTAGCCAAGGTCTTACTTATTTGCATTCTCTCCAAATTCTGCCCCTTTTATTGATCCAGCACTTGCTTCTGAGGTCTTGGTAAATGACCCCTCATATCTTTTATGTCAGTCTAGCCAACTTTAGCCAACAGAAGTGTAGAAATGACAAATCAACCTCCTGCTGGGATCATTGGTATGTGTTATAAAATGTCCAATCTTAGCTGACGTTTACTTGACTGCCCTGACAATTAACAGCGAAATTGTGAATGTTTTTACTGTAAATGATGTTGCTTCTGGCACTTATAGTAAGTGCTGCTAGACTGCTCTGTAATCCTTCCACTACAAAAATGTTTTTGGTCTCAATGAACTGCTTAGCATAAAAATTGCTTATCTGTGCTGTGCCTAGATAGTATAGAGTGGATTCCATTCACCAATGCCAATATGTTTTTCATTCAGCTTTAATGGGGGAATTTAATATGTTTAAATTGGGAATGTTAGCAATCATGTTTTCATCCTTTTTGACCAATTACAGACCTCAACAACCTCCTCGCATAGTCTGAGACCAAATGGCATTTGTGAACATTCACAATGTCTGTAATAAAATTTCACAATCACAAAGCCTATTTTGCAACAAAACATTAAACAAACCTTTGTTTAGCAATGTAATATTCACCAGCAAATGATTTTACATTGTGAGCAGCTGTAAACATTCGCAGATTTTTCTGGGCTAATGGCATAGTCCTTCCAAATTTATTAGTTCATGCAACTGACATAAAGGAGAGCTAACGCCTAAAATTAATCTGGCTAAAATGCTATATTTTCCAGCTACAATTGTGATGCACATTAAAGTCAATGGACGTCTATTAATTGTACCCGGTATTTGAACTGTCACCGGCGTCCAAAAAATTTTGATGCCGACGAATTATCGGAAATTCCTGCAAATTAGCACATGCTCAGTATGGTCTGGGCTACTATTCAGATAAGTTTATCGGTTGTCAGAAATTATTAAAACATTAGTAGAAAGTGAGGTTATAAATTATGTTTTGGCGATAATTAACCACCCTGGTTTCTAAGCTGCCATATAAAGTGATTAGGAATAAATTACTAATTAGCTTTGTATCATGACTGTTATGTTGTACATTTGTATTTTGTGAGTCAATTCCTTAAGACAGAGTAACTGACAGGTCAGAGTATGTGGTGTTAATAAGTTAAAATAAATATGGTGAGTTACGGGGGCATATTTGGATTTACTGCTAAAAGGCTGAGGAGACCTTGAGCTGGTGCAAAAGGCTAAAACACAAGCATTTCAAGATCTGACTGTTTATTGAAATTTTGTTTGGGTACAGTCAAAGGTCCAGGAAGTACTGATGTACAGCTCTTAACGTTTTCATTTGATTTTGTGTATTTGAGCTATGGCACCACCTCAATTTTGGGTTGTTCTGCCACTGATATGTAGAGGGTACGGAGGCTCTAGTTGTAGAACTTTTTCAATTTTTTCTATTTATATATTTCTTCTATTATATGTATTTGACCATGCCTTTTTCTATTTTTCCGAGATTTTGTAATCTTTTCTGTGTTATCTGCCAAGCTTTTTGATCCTTTTTCTTTTTTGTGGCACTTGCTGTTTAATGGCAAAGAGACTTTATAGGTCCCTGCTACGCATTAGCTTGAGATTAGCTCACTTTTACATAAAAATATGTACTTGCACAGGTCCACATTTATTAATACTATACTAAATCTACATTACACAGATGGACTGCAGTCTACAGTACCCCAGAGGAAAATCAGCTTTTTGACCAATTGCAGTTTCAAATTATGTGTTACATGTACTTACTAAAATAAAATGGATCTGCACTATGCATTACTCACATAATTTTGGACTGTGATATTTTTATTATTTGTACAAACATCACAAAGAAATCTATACATATGTACAAATCTTGAATTCTAGTTTTAAAGATGCTGTCTTATAATAATTGCCCTCTAATTGTCAGATAACCATTTGTCCTTTTTTGTTTCCTTCTATATGGCATATGTTGTCTTTTTCAAGAAAATGATTTTTTAGGTCTCCTTTCATTATTTTTCTTTGTTTTATCCCAATTCTTTACTAATATTTATAACTGTGACATTACAGAAGAAAAAAATAGTCAACTTTATTTTTTGAGTTTTTATGACAGGATATTTTCCATAAGCAGCAAAACTGTGCAAAAAGCTGATGGGTAAAATGATCAAACAATTTGAAACACAAATTATATCTCAATGCGCTATTTCACCTGCAGGTTCTTTTTAATGAAATCGTAGTTTTAATTCTCAAATGGTCACTGATGATAATTATGGAATGCAGTATACGGAAATAACAAGATATACACCCTTTTAAAGCACATCATATTCAAATTGATTCGAGAGAAACATTTCATGTATCATACCAATTTCAAATCTTTTTTTTGTCCTAGGTTCATTATGGGACAGTGTCGTTTACAGACATGAATTGAGGGTCCCAGAGGAAAGAGAATGTACATCTGATGAAAAAGTCTGCTCAGCTTTGAAAGTTAACCATTAGAATAGCTTACTCCACTTAAATGTAGTTCATTGAACATATCCAGATATACAACATTCTGCTTCATTATAGCCATATTATTTTCTGCACACAATGGAAATAAGGAATGCAGAATTGATGCCTCCTTTTTAAAATCTAGGTTCCAAGTTAAAAAGTAGTGTTTTGTAGCAACAGTTTTCTTTGATAACTGCCTTAATAGTTATTCTCAGATTATTTTGCTCCCAGAATTGTTAGCTTTGAGTGAGTTATACAGTACTGTATTGCATCTTAACATTGGGGATACATCATTGCTTAGTTCAAACGCTAGTTTTCTAACAGTAGTTGGCAACCAGGCTTGAATACAGTCAAAACAGTTCATCTGTTCATCATATGTACACACATTGTCTGTTATTATTATTGCCACAAAAGTATTTTTCTTTACTGTGGCTTTTTGACAGAATGTAGTTGCTGATCTTAATTATCTACCTGGGCACTGAACCCCTGAGTCAGCCCGAGTGCAGACAGACAGATTTTGGCTGAATGATGAAACACGAGTATGTACTTTGGCACCATAATCCATGCAGGTAGAGAAAAAGTCCAGTGTGGCATAAGCCTAAGCCTAACAAAAACATCCCTTTCAAAGTATGATCTTTCCCGAGTTCAGCACAGAAGCAGTTATTGGCAGTGGTTAGCAAGGACAGCGTAGCTTTAAGAGCTACTGCACACATCCTGACCATTCTCATTCACTTGCATAGCATTGACTAATGGCTGCTAATATGATTACTCCAGTTCGTGATGAAAACAAGGGCTATATCACCCATATACAGGAAATAATGTACCCCCTTTTGTAAAATATAATAATATTTAATAAATACAATTCCATATGAAAATTTTAACAACAGATCAAAAATGTAACCCTTATACATGAAAACTGGATATTCACATGAAAATGAAACCTGTTAATATTGGGCAATATGAGTTTTCTTTTATAAAGCGAAATATATGTATTTCTACAATGGCAGGTGAACTACTAACCGAACCACTTAAAACTTGACAATTATCCACAGGTGCAATACATAATGAGCCTTGACAAAAAGCGACTATTCAAGATTCATTCTAAATCTGTATGCTGTTATAAAACTCTATAACATAAATAAAGACACTAATTTTAAAGGCCTGAGATGGATATGGCCACTGTTTAATGTTAACTGTTGCAATACAGATTGTTAATTTTTAAGTTATAATAAGTTTAGTGTTAAATAACTTCAGAGCAATACCAGTTTCTTCCTAGCAACAACAAGTAGATGCCAGACCGAGTTCAACTTAATACATCTATTTTAAATATCAAGATCAGTCATGTATAAACTTGGCAAAAATATTGTTTCAAAATTGTAATGAAAATCAGTCCCAAAATTTATGACCAGATCATTGCAACCATGATGAATAAATTCAGAACCCTTAGATCAGACAGGGTTTAACAGAGGAAGTCAGGCAGGAGTCAAGGCAGGCAGTAATCCAAGAAATTTGGAGAGAAGACAATTGGGGTAATTTCTTGACCCAAGGGGGCCATAATCTCAATAGAGAGCCGCTTAGCACTTGTGTCCCACAGCTTGCTGTGCTGTACACTGAGTGCTGGATGAAAAATCCAGTGAAGCGGACAAGTGGGCATTGTTAATGAGTTTTAAAGTCAGTAACAGCCTATGATGCATGCAAAGCTGTGCATTCACTAAACAAACCCCAAAGCACACATCTTCCAACTTGTGGTGGGTGCGGGGATACCTTACAGACATACATAATGTTTTATGTTTGGTTTCAGTGGATAGAGGGTTGTCAGTAGTGATGGGCGAATTTATTCGCCAGATACCAATTCGCTATGAATTTGCGTGTTTTGTCAGCGGTGAATAAATTTGTGAATTTGCAGTGAAAATTCTCCAGCGACAATTAAACAAACAGCCAATTGACTTTAGTGTGTGTGTCAATTGTTGGCGGCAAATAAATTGGCGCTGCATCAAAAATCCCGTTTCGCAAATTCGCCCATCACTAGTAGTCAGATGCTATTCTTGAGCATACACAATTTTCTAGAATAAAAGAAAACAGAACACAGTAGACAAGATGGAATATACTATTAGGTATGATGGTAAATAGAAACAAGTTGTGAGGATTACTCACCCTGGTGGCCTAGTGGGCCTGCGGGGATGCCCGCCACGCCGGTCTTGCTCCTCTGATGCACCAGTTCCTAAGGGCGCACGCGGTGCGCCTCCTCTCAATTTATAGGAACAATAATGATGCCAGAGCGCAAGGGTGCGAAATTCAAAATGTTTAAAAGGCGCATTTGGGCTTGTGATCATTGCCCGTTATAGGATCTTGTTTCCTGAGTTTCCTTGTGCCTCTGTGCTGTTAAGCTTTTGTAAATTTGATTCTCTGCTGTGACCCCTGCCAGGCTCAACAGTGCAATATTTTAGCATTCAGAAAAAAGCATGGGCAATACAACCATTTGTGAATAAATATGAGATGCCTGAACTTTATACATGACCCCAATCACTTTTCGTGATTATTTGTTAAAATCTAAATTAATCTCATAGTTTTAATAAAAAAAGCTTGACCAAACTCCCATGCCTGATTTTGGCTTATTTATAAATAAAATAACTTGATTTAATCGGTTTGTGAAAAAACTAAAAAATGGTCAGATTTTCCGGTTAAACCCAGTTCAGACCATGATAACATCCAATTGATATAGGTGCCTCTCCCATTGACTTATACAGGACCTCGACAGGACTGACATGGCAGTTCATGTGACTTCATGTGATAAACGTTTTTCGCACTGAATTGAATCTGGCCCAATATGAGAAACTGTTTCTTTAGCAAAATATTTACTGTATCTATTTTTAAGGAAAGCTAAATTAACATTTCATGTTTTTAATAGATGCATGCTGTAAAATTAATTTATGGATTTAACTTTTACAGTTCTTTAAAAGATAATGCACTTTACACGTGCCTGCCTTGCTTAAAAAGCTACTATTTATGTTATGTATATTATACAGGCTGAGGATACATATAAGGAGTTATGTACTGTATGCTTCTAAACATTACCTGACGTATTTCATTACCAGAGACTTTTGACAACTTATCCATTTCAATGACCATACCACAATTTCTTGCCTGCTAGGATTGTCCTGGCTGATGATTAGTAAGGGGAAGACAGAAAAAGTAAGAAGGAAATATGTATTCCTTCATAACAACAAATAAAAACTTTGCAAATAGGTAGGTTGTGCAAAATTAAAAAAATGTTTCTAATATAGTTACTTAGCCAAATATGTAATGTATAAAGGTTGGAGTGACTGGATGTCTAACATAACAGAAAAGAACCCAACTTTATGCTTTGCAGCTCTCTAACTAATAGTTAGTCAGTGACTTTAAGGGGGCCACCTGGGACACTGATGTCTGTTGTATATGATGAAACCATACATTACATTTCAGATGTGCACTCAATAACCCATGTAGTCTTGTAAGAGGCAAAAGTTTGATTTCTATGTAAGGGGGCATGACTTATCTTCCACCACTATATACAAAATAATAGTACTCAGCTGAGACAAGCAGAAGGCATAGCTTGCTTACTTTGGAAGAAAATGGGGAGCTTCTAATGTTTTTCTTTAGAAATGTAAAGAGCAAGAATATTCTTCTGGCTAGGAAGCTTCTAATTCCAACCTTGCAAAATATTGGCACTTCATCATGTCTACAGTTTTAGGTAAAAATGGAAAGTTGTGCTCACAACTACATTTTAAACCTCTAGGCTGGAAGACATGCAATCCAAATACAGACAGACAAGAACCCTTCTGCACTCACCCATTATCAATATAGGACATTGATACATTAATATTAGAAGATGATATAGAGAACACAGGGATTTTTTATATTATTTTTGCATTATATTAAAACTGTCAAATGTCAAAAGACATCCCTGGTCTGGCCAGTCCTACAGTCACTTTTAACAGATTTCGTTTTACAGTCTATAGGTACCTGAGCTGCACGCTGCGTCTGCATCTGACAGTCGTGTCACGTCGGATCAACGCTGCAACACTGTGCGACAATTCTATTACTTACCTTATTTTTGTTGCATGCGACTTGCGTCGGATCGCGACAAAAACACTCGTGGAGTCCTACCCATAGGGGCAGATTTATCAAGGGTCGAAGTGAAAATTTGAATTCGAATTTAAAATTCAAATTTTCAAGTTCATTTTAGTTTAATTCGACTAGGGAATAGTTAAAATTCGAGTTGAGTTTTTTTAAAAAAAAATTTGGAAATCTATTATGTACTGGCCCTTTAAGAATTCAAATTAGACTATTCCTTACATACTGAATAGCTGTTTTAGCCTATGGGGATGTCCTGGAGCCAATTTGGAGTTGTTTGGTGGCATCCTGAAAATCGTTTTTTTCAGAGAAAAAAACTCAAATCGAATACAACTCAAATTCGATTTGAATTTGCAGGTAGATCCCATTTACCCAAATTGAACAAATTTGATTGTTTTAAAAAAAAATATTGATTGGTCATTTTTAACTCGAAAATCATGGGAGTTTATGGGAGTTTTTATACACTCCAATAAACTCTACATTTCACCCTTGATAAATCTGCTCCTTAATTAAGTCCGATAGCTTGTGCTGCAGTGGAAATATTTTGTTTATTAGGTTAAAAATAAGTGTGTATGGAAATAGTTTGTATGGCTTTTCTCCCTTTCAGCAGGTCATCTGGCCCATCTTCAGGGATCAAGTAATACAGTTGTACTTTTGTATACTTCTGTTTATACACATATGTAGGGTTATTTAGAAAACTTTAGGGTCATCATTTTATTTATACTAATTTAAACCCCTCAATGACCATTGACTATACTTATTGTCTACTTATATTTCTTTAAATGTGCAATTACTTTTGTCTTCTTTTTACCCTTGTGCTAGCCGTTTCAATCCAAAAACAATTTTTAATACAGTGTTGGCCTAGGTGTTGTGTAATTGTCCAATTATATCTATGTAAGTGTCATGTTACACCAGTGTGAGAATTGCAAATTGTCAGTCTGTTTTTGGAAATCTCCTGTTTGGACATAATACACAAAGGAATAGGTGTTTTTCACAACCTGAAATCTGCAAACCTCACTTCAACCCTTGTTAATTCAATTAAATAAGTTTGCTGTCAGGTGCTCTCTTAATAATTGCATCAACATGCAGATACATAATAAGTATAAAAGCGTTTCTATGGCTGCGGTTAATTTCGATCCAAAAGAATCTCTTATTCCATTACATTTTATATAGATTATTATTCTATAATATTTCAGTAATGGGTTGCACAAAGGCTGGCTTTTAATTTTTTTGCTTTCTCAAATGTCTTTATGTATAATGGTTTAAAACAGAAGGTGTTCAAGAGAAGGTGACCTTTTTCCATTACTGTGGTTCCTGCCATTAAAGCATTATAATTTCCTTTAGAAGTCTAAAGAAAAAAAAAGAAGAAAAATATGTACAAATGCAGACTGCAGTGAGCATAAATCAATGCTTCCTAGTTCTACTCTGGACTTGTATTTTCTGTTTGTTTAAACAGGTTTGTTTTAATTGTTCAGACATATACAGAATTTAAAATCACATAACAAGTTAAAGATTACAGAGATCTCACACAAAGGCTCTAACTTAAAATAATAAAACATCTACATATCTACAACTTTTCAAAAGCATTGTAGTTATTTTACATAAATTCATCAGTTTTTGCTGCTTTCAAAGTACTGAATATTTTTACACTTCAAATTTTGCTTTAATTTATTATTTATCTTCATCTTATATTTTAAAGAAAATATGCAGAGAGTGCTTGCACTTAGATTGTGTATTCATCTGAATACATTATTCTGTTGGTAAATATTTAAAAAAATTGCTTGCCCAGATATGTAAGCAGAAATGTATTTTATCAGGAATTAAAACAGCCTGTGTACTGGTAAATAGATAATCACACTAAAGTAATTGGGGTTTAAAACCCCAATCTATTCTGCCAGCGTGAGCTCGTTTGCATGTTAATCAGAAGAATGATTTCTTCCTTCACAAAGAAGCCCACACTCTTTCATAACCGTTTTTAATTGCATTGAATGTGTTGCAGGGTTGAAACACTGGAATTGTAAGTGTATCTGTGTCAAATTAATAAAAAATACTGAATTACTGTAAACTATAAAGATTACCATATTTAATATCTTCCATGCTTTGATTAAGACACTTCAATTTGTTTAAAATATGCAGGTATGTAAAATTAAGTAAGAATGTAATTATTTTGAAAATGCACCAAATAATTATGTTTATATCAGATGAGTTCTCATTTTTCTTTCCTGCTTAAGTCGTTGATGATTTCAAAATTAAGCAATTGTATTTGATGGGGGAAAAAAAACAAATTAAGAACTATCTGCTTCACATTGCCATCATAAATTAAAAACAAGTATACTAAACCTATTGTGCTTCGCCGGGCACAAGAATTAAACATATACCCTGAAAAATAGCGGTTATGTGTGTTTTGATTATGATGCAACACATTCAGTCATTCAATCCAAGCTGAGTAAATGCACTGCCAATCATACCTACAGCAGTTACAATGGCCCATGTGTACCCTAGAATCCAGTGAAGTTCAAACTGTAGTCTAATCCAGTCAGATGGATTAAGAATTAAATGCTCAGTCATCAATATAAAGTTAAATAGAGCTTCCATTTTGACTCAGTTACCCTGCACCTGGTCTGATCCAAGATGCATTTTGTGAAAGAAAAACATTGATCTGTAAATCAAGTGAAAGATAAGATTGCTCACTTTTTTAACCCCATAAATGTCTTATTTTCATTAAGTTAAATAAATATAAACATTAAAGATTTTTATTCATGTAGGTCATGATCTACAGCATGTAGTAGTGATATGGGTAAAGCAGTTGAATTTGATGGTAATCTTGAAAACATTTCACAACTCGTCCAAGTGACTTCTTCACTTCTACTGAACTGACCTGAAGATGCCTCTTGAGAGAGTGTTGAACCATTTTCTGCAAGATCAGTTACTTGGGTTAATTTACAAACCCAGGTGAACTTTGGAGAAGCCGCACACCACACACTCCCAAAGGTTCTTATCCTGGTGCCCAGTGATAGAGGAATCGGCCACCTCACAACAAGGGTAAGAAGAATTTCACTGGCACACAGGAGTTGCAGTAGCAGGGCAAGCCCTTGCAATTTTATTATGCAGTAGTGCAACATTTCGGGGTCACTGCATAATAAAATTGCAAGGGCTTGCCCTGCTACTGCAACTCCTGTGTGCCAGTGAAATTCTTCTTAATTTACAAACCCACCTGCAGGTGCTCAAAACAGATTAAATTGGAAGTACATATCGACAATTTATTTAGATACTTGCAGCCAATCATGACGCACTAGCAGCAGTGTAACAATGTGCCGCCAGGCCCATCTCTGCCAAAAAAAGTCTTAAGAGGAACCTGACACACACAGTCACTCTTGCTCCACGCCTCAATACCCACCCACCTGCCTGCCGCTCCCCAATCTCTGGTTCCTAATGCTCCCCGTCAGCTCTCAATTAGGAGAGCAGCTGTAGAGGGAAGATTTGCACGTAACTTAGAGGAAGCAGGCCCTGTGTCCCGGACCCCCTTTTTCCCTGGGCCCCCCAGAGACCACAGCATCTGCTTCCTCTATATAGCCACTACACCAGATGTGTGCATTGCAAATGCTATTTTTAACATGCATTATTCCAGAAGTGCCGTTTGACCGTTTCTATTGATTAAAAACTTCAATTAATGGGATCAGGAAAAACCCCACTAAAATAGAGCAAAACCTCGAATCGTCTGATTTTTTATGACTTTTTTCCTGAATTGCACGATTCTTTCAGGTTTTCAACTGAAAACCCATAATTTTTCAGATTTGAGGGCTAAACTCAGTGCAAACCATGATATCTTTAAATTGGGATAGGTGCCTCTCCCCTTGACTTATACGTGATCTTGACAGGTCTGGGATGGTGGATTTTTTCAGGCTTTTTGCAGCATCGGGGTATAAAAAATAGTTTTTGCATCAAAAAAGCCAACCAGATAAATTCAAGGTTTAGTAAATAACCCCCAAAGTGTCATGTTTTCTTGGAGACATGATTGGAATTGTGCTGTAAAGAAAAGCATATAATAACTCATACTAAAAAAATTGGGCCCACAAAATGTATAAGTTCAGAAGCTGAAGAAAGCAGTTGTGAGCATCTTTGTGCCTCTAGACATTGCTCATCTAAAAGACCTAGCATGATATAGCACTTCATGTGATGTTGTCCACATTATACAACCTTAGAATGGTTTAAAACCTTTGTATAGTGGTATATAAGTGTGGTTGGGAATTGATTCTTTTAGGCAACAGGGTTAGCACTTACAGAACTATATACTAAAACCTTTAATTAACAAATAAACACCTCTAGAGGCACATGTGAAACATGACTGGAGAAAAGTCTGGCGAAAATACTGGCAACCCACACCCATTAACCATTCAACCCCACATTCAGTTTTACCAAAACCTTGCCAACCACCAACCAATAAATAACTGCACAAAGAAAGGTATGAAAAGGATTAATTTATTAAATTAAAGGGATCTTGTCATCGGAAAACATTTTTTTTTCAAAACACATCAGTTAATAGTGCTACTCCAGCAGAATTCTGCACTGAAATCCATTTCTCAAAAGAGCAAACAGATTTTTTTATATTCAATTTTGAAATCTGACATGAGGCTAGACATTTTGTCAATTTCCCAGCTGCCCCTGGTCATGTGACTTGTGCCTGCACTTTAGGAGAGAAATGCTTTCTGGCAGGCTGCCTTTTTTCCTTCTCAATGTAACTGAATGTGTGTCAGTGAGACATGGGTTTTTACTATTGAGTGTTGTTCTTAGATCTACCAGGCAGCTGTTATCTTGTGTTAGGGAGCTTTTATCTGGTTACCTTCCCATTGTTCTTTTGTTTGGCTGCTGGGGGGGAAAGGGAGGGGGGTGATATCACTCCAACTTGCAGTACAGCAGTAAAGAGTGATTGAAGTTTATCAGAGCACAAGTCACATGACTTGGGGCAGCTGGGAAATTGGCAATATGTCTAGCCCCATGTCAGATTTCAAAATTGAATATAAAAAAATCTTTTTGCACTTTTGAGAAATGGATTTCAGTGCAGAATTCTGCTGGAGCAGCACTATTAACTGATTCATTTTGAAAAAAAAAAATTTTTCCCATGACAGTATCCCTTTAACAAACCTGTGTAACCATTACATGTACTATTGAACATAAACACATTGCTTTAACAATTTACAATTAAATCATAATGCTTAATCTTCCTATTCACAACCTACCCACCCCCACTGCATAACCCCCCGAAAAAAGCAAACACCTATTCATGCAACTCTGTAATTTTGAACCATTCTTAATTTTTCCTCATTCCTCTCTATTTAGGTAGGAAAACTTTTTTCATGCCAAATAAGCCCCTTCAATTACTGCCATTTTTGCTTCCTCGCTCCACCCTTTTACCAATTCCCAGCCAGCATCCTAACACCCTACCAAAGAAGACAATGCCAGATCTTGAGACAACATTCACTTTTTATGTGCATTGCTGTTAAAAAAAAAAAAAGAAATCTAGGGGTTAACAAATAGATTTTATATTTTTAAATCAAGATGGCAATAACAACAGAATAACAATTAAAAGTGCTTGAACTGTGTTTTATTTAAACATAGCAGGGTATCTTTTATTTAGTGTGCATGCTTGACTTTGCTCAAATTGCCCCCTGTGGTGCAAGGGATATGAGTGAGTGTCACATGACACCGTCATTAGATATCAGAACATGTTGCAAATTCCTAGCAACAACCACCAACTGAACGCACATTCCAGCTAGTGTTATTTCAAATGAGAAAATAAAGCATTTCAATTGATAGAATACACTTTCCAGTAGCCAAATGCCATGATGCTGCCAAGATAATTTAACCAATGGATCTACCACCTACAGTATTTATTAAAGGTTAATGTTTCTCCTTGCTAGATTAGTACTTATACTAAATTCATATAGTACAGGTATGGGACCTTTTATCCAGAATGCTCGGGACCTGGGGTTTTCCGGATAACGGATCTTTCCGTAATTTGGGTCTTCATGCCTTAAGTCTACTAGAAATTCATTTAAACATTAAATAACCCCCATAGTCTGGTTTTGCTTCCAATAAGGATTCATTATATCTTAGTTTGGATCAAGTACATGCTACTGTTTTATTATTACAGAGAAAAAGGAAATCATTTTTAAAAATTTGGATTATTTGGATAAAATGGAGTCTATGGGACACAGCCATTCCGTAATTCGGAGCTTTCTGGATATCGGGTTTCCGGATAAGGGATCCTATACCTGTACTTTATTGACTTTTAAAGCTTACAGAATCTGATTCATCTCTCTTTAAATTAATCTAAAAATACATAGGCATTCTAGTTATCTTGATCTTAAAACTGCTATGCTAGTCATCACATTTACTGCTGTATACAGTAATACAAAATAGAAAACTGTAGTTTATTTAAATTTATATTGTTTGCATTCAAAAAGCTGTCCAACAAGAATGATACATTTAGAACTATATAAAACCTTTAAGTTATAGACAGTAATAATTGCATATTAATCATAGGCAATAATCTTTTCACTGTCCAGTTTTGTTTTTCCCTGTCCCTCTATCATTATACAAAAAAGCAGTTTGCTTTTTCAAGTGGAAAAAAGTGAAAAAAAGCCACAGGTAAAGTTGCTAAAGGGAATGAAAAGTGCAAAATAAAGACATAATAATTCAACCTTTAAAAATGTGCACAAAACAGTTCACTCTTGCACTGTATTGCCATATTACACTATGTAAAATGAATTCTGTGTTTACTGTAAAATATTGCTACAGGTATGGGATGCCTTGTCCAGAAATCCATTATCTAGAAAGCTCCAAATTATGGGAAGGCCATCTCCAATACAGTCCATTTTAAGTAAATAATTCTATATTTTTAAAATTGACTTTTTTTTCTCTGTAGTAATAAAACCGTACCATATACTTGATCCTAACTAAGTTTCATACTATAAATACATTTTGGTCGTAAAAGAATCCTTTTGGGTTTATTTAATATATGTTATTTTTAGCTAAGGTGTGGTGATATACATTACAGAAATAACTCTTATCTGGAAGGTCCCAAACATTCTAGATAATAGATGATATACTTGTATATGGAAATGAATACGATTAAAAATGCGTCACTGCTTTTTAAACAGAATTTTAAATTATTTTTACAACTTAAATTCTTTGCTGTCTAACTGTATCTCAATGACAATGAGGGGTTAAAACTTTTTTTTTTGTTTAAAATAATTGCATCATTTTGTACATTAGTATGGCACAAAAAATATACTTTAGAAGTTGATTAGTGTGTTTGTAAAGTAATTTTTCCATGATTACAGTTGATGGCATTAATTCTCACATAAGGAATAAAAAACAGCTTTACACAAGTAAATACATCAGGTATTTGAAAACAACTATTACACTATTTTTGATAATATTCCTATGACCCATGTGCATAGACAGACAAATATCTCTATGGGGTTTATTTATCAAAGTCCAAATTTATCTCTATATTTTCTGTTACAAACTCCGATCAAATCCGCTCAGGGTTTTTACGCTTATTTATTACTTTATTTATCATTTTCCCGAAAATTAGCTTTGTAGGAGAAAAAATCAGATTTTCGCAAATATTTTGGATTTTTACATCCAAATTTTAATGATTTTTCACCTATAAACTCAGAAAACTACAGGGTATTGCCCAAAACCGAGCGCACATAAAAAAAATCAGTGGGACTTCTCCCATTGACTTATATGCAAACTTGACAGGTCTGAGATGTCGGATTTTGAGATTCTGACTTTTCTATCCTCGGGGTTTAATAAATTACGAAAATTTTGTGATTTTTTAAAAGCCAGATTTTATTTAAAAAAAAACAGACTTTTTCAAGATTTTTGCATTCAGAGTTTAGTAAGTAACTCCCTATGTGTGGAAAGTAGTGACGGGAGAATCCGAACCTTTTGCTTCGTGGAAAATTTGCCAAGGAGCAAACACTCAACAAACGCATTGAAAGGTCGTTTTTACTGTACATTAGAGCAGGGATCCCCAACAGTTTTTACCCATGAGCCACATTCAATGTAAATAGAGTTAGGAAGTTACACAAGCATGAAAAAATCCCTAGGGATGACAAATAAGGGTTGTGATTGGCTTCTTGGTAGCCCATATGTGGACTGGCAGTCTACAAGAGGCTCTATTTGGCAGTTCACCTGGTTTTATTTAACCAAACTAGCGTCCGGGTCAGAATTAAAAAATTAGCTTTAAGGCCAACATCCAAGGGTTGGTGAGCAACATGTCTCACTGCATTAGAGATTATAGCTTTTTTTCAGGGCAAAATCTGCTAAAAACTAATCATCACTACTGGTAAGGATGCATTTTTCTGCATTTTCCTTTATTAGACTAGATACATAAACCAAGCCACACATGGAGCAGTTTTCAGCATATATGACTGATCAGACTGCTCTACTGTCTGGCCACACTTATTTAAAGATTATTGCATTTATCCAGCTGATCATTCTGTTGAAGATCTCTGCACAGAAGTGTGGGTACATCATGCTGCAAGTTTTTCCTTCTCTTTTAATTTGACTGCACTAAAATCAGAGTTTGATCCATGAAAATACTGATCCAGGGAGGCCTATAACAACTCCTATAAAAGGCTGAGCAGCTGTGCAAGCAGGCAGTCTGTGAAAAACACAAGAGGCACACACTGTTCTTAAGGGAAGCTGCATTGTAAAGTTAATGCCAAATCACGGCTGTAAGGCCTTATTGTTATTCTGAAGACCTACAAAGTAGAAATCTGTACCTTAAAGCTAGGTAGAGTATGTGCATGTTTAAAATAGATAGATTTCACGGAACCTTGAAAAATAGAATCATTATTAGCAAATAACCCAAGAACTTTCATTAATGTACACCTTTCATGACAAAAATATGTGTTATATATCAACATGGATAAAAAAAAGTATAGGAAACATATGAAACTATGAAATAATTCAATTGATTCATACTGCAGACAAAGCAGTGGAAGTTTGCTTTCCTAAAGTCCAACAGGGGCTAAGGGCTGAGCCTAAGTGCCTGCTTCTATAAATAGTTACAAATAGAACAGTTCTCTCCAACTTATTACATGTAGTAAGCCAATTATATCTCATGTTGGAGGGCCAGATTCAATTAAAATGATGATGTCACACAGTGAAGTTTATGGAGCCTCTGAGTAGACCTGGTGGCCATAAAAATCCTTTGGAGGGCCAAGTGGGCTTCTAGTTGGATAGCTCTGAAATAGAACATATGGACAGCCCTACATATGAGCTGTCAGTTTTTTTTACTGCAAATCACAATATAATTGAATTTTTATTAAAACTGGTTCTAAATATTAGTATCAGTGATGTTGCTTATAAAAGGGTACTAGATCAATAATTAAATGAACCAAACAAGAAACTGATAATGAAGACACTCTATGTGAAACAGCCCTCTATGTATTGTCTCAAGAAAAACCTTATATTTCCAAAACATTTTCTAATCTTTAAAACATTTTTGTGATACCCTCTTCAAGTCTTACTTAAAGGAACAGTAACACCAAAAAAGTGCATTAAAGGAATGACAATATAATGTTATGTTGCCCTGCACTGGTAAAATTGGTGTGTTTCCTTCAGATTCACTACTATAGTTTATACAATAGATTGAATATTCGACCATTCGATAATCGAAGTACTGTCTCTTTAAAAAAACTTTGATTTCAATACTTTGCCAAATTAAACCTGCCGAAGTGCTATGTTAGCCTATGGGGACCTTCTAGAGCGTTTTTCTAAGTTTTTTGAAGTCAAAGAACAATCGTTCAATCGATGGATGAAATCCTTCTAATCGTTCAATTTGAAGGATTTCATCTTTCATCACTCACAGGGACTTGATGCAAAACAAAAAATCTTTATTGAACTCAATGTTTCGAACCCCCTCAGGGATCTTCGTCAGGAGAAAACGTTAAGTCCAATAAAGATTTTTTGTTTTTGCATCAAGTCCCTGTGAGTGCCGCATCCTACTTTATGGTCTATATATCCTTTATGCTGGCACCTGGGTAAAAACGGTGTGCACCTTGGATTTTGGAATATGTATATACATATATATAATCCAAAAAATGAAGGAAGCACTCACGGCAGATTTTTCTTAAAAAACTTTTTACTGGATCATGCAAACAT
The DNA here is from genome assembly GCF_017654675.1 of Xenopus laevis. Taxonomy (NCBI): domain Eukaryota; kingdom Metazoa; phylum Chordata; class Amphibia; order Anura; family Pipidae; genus Xenopus; species Xenopus laevis. The sequence goes on from NC_054375.1 coordinate 73,827,633, forward strand.
CAACGCGTTTCGGTACCTCAAGGGACCGTCATCAGGATGTGAAAAGTGGCAAATACTGAAAATACTTAAATACCCCCCACCCAAGAACCTCCCCCTGCAGCGTGCATAATTAATGTGATTAACATCAGGTGTGTAAAGTGCATCTCTTAACACTCACATATGGGTGTATGCTTCATAGATAAGTGTTGAAACAATATATAAGTGAAAAATCATGTGTGCTGTACTACTGGCATATTGGATGTGTTTAATATCATATAAATAAATATATTTTAAATCAATCCATAAGTATTATAAATAGCAGTGTCAAAACAGTGAAAACTCCCTTCAGCATCATATTCATATGCTTTACCTGGCTAGCACCCGGCCTCAGTGACTATTGGTGAAGGTGAGTGCCGGCTTCACATGCTGTTATATATATATATATAAAGTCAATTTTGTGAGCGCACTCTTACCGGATTTCTTAAATGGTGGGTGCGTTGGTCAGGTTTTTGCATACACAGTAGTAAATGGACCTGCACTCCAATGTTCTAGTGAAGAAAAGTAATGTGCTTTATTCACAGATGCATATCCAACGTTTCGGTCCACACTGGGACCTTTATCAAGGATAAATGGCATGTGCACAGACAAGTGCTTAAATCCCTTTTGAAATTGGCGCCAAGTATGACGTCATAGATACCATGGGGTTTTTCCTATCTATGACGTCATACTTGGCGCCAATTTCAAAAGGAATTTAAGCACTTGTCTGTGCACATGCCATTTATCCTTGAGAAAGGTCCCAGTGTGGACCGAAACGTTGGACATGCATCTGTGAATAAAGCACATTACTTTTCTTCACTAGAACATTGGAGTGCAGGTCCATTTACTACTGTATATATATGCATCCTGACGACGGTTCAGAGAGAACCGAAACGCGTTGATGTGGGGTAGATTGTAACACTCCAATAAAAAGTCTTTTTTCACTATACCCGTGAGTGCTCTTGACTGTATCTTTATATATATATATATATATATATATATATATATATATATATATATATATATATATATATATATATATATATCCATTACAAAAACGATGCACACATAATATAGCCCTATTTTGATAGATATGTTTATGTGAAAATAAGTATGAAGAAATGTCTTGGTTTTTAAGAGAGAATATTTGCTTTCATCAGCAGGTGTTCCTTCTAATATAAATTACCAATATGATGTTTTCATAACATATCTTGAGGAACTCTAGAGATTAAAACTACCAAAACAGTACTTTTAAATTTTTCATAGATAGGGTCTATCTGGGATAATAAGCCAATATTTCTTGTCCCTTATTCCAGATGTTTTATGTAATTCTGCATCTTTCTAAACCTAAATCTTAGTTTTTCTAGAAAAGATGTACTATGGAGACTGAGATGAAAGACAAGAACTGTTGAAATGTTAATTTTACCATCTGTTATTGAGGTCTGCTACCTTTTTGTATTTTTTTCCTTACTCCCAGTAGCTCAGCTCTGTTTTATGAATGTTGTGGTATTTCGTTTGTTTGAAGTTTCAAAACTTGGAGCATGACTTAGACTTAGTTAAACACATTGCCACATGGTGTGACATGCAGATGTGCTCTCTTTGATCCTGTTCAGATTTACCCCTTGAAATGTATTTTTAATTGCAATGATGACTCTTCATATCTAATGGCAACTGTGACAAGAGAAACAACACTTTTTGAGGTAGGATGGTATTTGGGATACGTTTCTTAATATGCTGTTGATTTAGAAACACTTCATATTGAAAGAAACTATTAAAATCATCTGTGAATATTATATATTTAATACAAAGGTGAGACTAAATAGACACAGGGTCTTATGCATGCACGATTCTAATCAATTCTAATATATATTAATTATATTATTTGGATCATCCCGAGCTCCAGGACCACCTCATATTTTCATTCTGTCTTCTACATGAACAATTATTTCCATCATGGATCCCTAGGGTGCAAACAATAATAAGTCAAACTCAGATCAAACAAAATTTTAATACTTTAGAATATAGGTCACTTGATGTCAACCATTTTTTTTTCTTTTCCTCGTTTTGAGCACAAGTAATCTCATAAATGAAGCTACCTATTTTATTCTTAGTTCACTTTGGTATTAACAACTTAGCACAGAAACTACTTACCTGTGATGTAATTGTGACATCACTGTATAGTGGTGTATTAATGTAATGCTGGCACAAAAATTATGGCACAATAATTCAGACTTGTTTTCTTTGTTGACTTTCACTTGATTTCACAGAATATACATATTACTAATTTATTATACTTATGAAACAATGGGCTCAAATAACTACACTTTTTTAGACATCACATTTTCTCTTAACTCTTGTGCCACCAACAGTAAAATGTACACAATTATACTGTGCCTTGAAGTAATCTTAAAATGTCCAGGCATATGGACTGTAAATTGAATGCATCCTTTGCATCTAGTATTGATTGCTATCTTCTTCAAACATTCTTCTATATTCCCGTTTTGTACATCATTCAATTACATCCTATTAATAATAACCCCACCACCCATGGTTAGTTGCACACTTAAGTACTGTCTCTTTATTGATGATTATTATACTAAAGGGTTGAATTGTATTTATAGTTGCATTTTTTCAACCCATATTAACTATCCCATGCATCCTTTATGCATACTGCTGTAGAATCTCCTACCCTTAACAATAAGAATGTTTTCCAAATATACTGTAAAAGAGCCAGTATACAGTAGTTTATATATGTTTGTCCAAAACCTATTGGCAGCAACATTTATTTTCTGTCAGATATATTTTCATGCTAAATATTTAGAGAATACAATCAATGACATTTAACCAGTGTTTATCCTCATCATGTACTAAAACTATTGTATTGTAAATAGCTTTTTTGATTTTTACTATGCAAATTTAGAACCCTAAAGTTCTTATGAACCATGGATGTCAGGTTGTGATTTTATGCTAACAATATAAGATCCTCTGAAGCAAATGCAGGGTAAGGAAAATGGTATTTATGTTAAGTGCAGGATAAAGAAATGTTTTAGTTAAACGTGTATGAAATATTTTTATTCTTTGGCATGACTTTTCCACAATCACCAAAGATAAAGAAGATGGAGTTCAGTATACATTTATCAATGTTTTCTAGATAATACATTACAATTCCCTCCAAAACTCTCCTGTTACTTACTTCTAACACCCTTGACCCAACAACTCTACCTCTAACCAACACCTCTGCCCTTCACCAGGTCTCCCTCACCAATCCTAGGCCCATCAACACTCATGCTACAGACACTCCTGCAGTCACCATCTGAGCCCCAGAATCTCCTACACGCACCTCTCCACACTAACCTGTCACATTGTAACTAACACCTGCAATACCTTGGTAAAATATAGTGTATTTTACCTTAAAGAGACTTGCTTGTGTTATATCTTAATTATATACAGAAGTGTATGTTTTATGTATCTGTTGTGTGGTGTGTTTTAGAATCTTACATGATTTACATCTTAGATAGTATCAGGTCACAACAGAGATCAACTTCAAAAACATCCTGTTTAGCACACAGTTGCTATGTCCCCTCCCCTTTGACCAAGAACAGGAGAGAATCCAGTACTTCCTGTCTCCAACTGACCAATCAGAACCTGACACATGTATCTATGGTCACTCTTTAGGTTAATACAATAGGCTAAGTTATTCAGAGAGTTCTGGGAGTTCCTGCAGTGAGAACACAAATGCCAGACCAAATGGAAGGATGAGTATCAGGGAGGCAGTGAATTTAGATCCAACATATACATATTTGTAATTGTCTTAGTAAATATTTGTTATCCATTATATGTAGTGTAAATTGCTTTATGTGTATTATTTCTGTAGATAAATGTCAATAGCTTTTGTAAATAAATATATATTATGAATGAACTATGTCTTTCGTTAAAGGGATACTGTCATGGGGAAATTTTTTTTTTTTCAAAATTAATCAGTTAATAGTGCTGCTCCAGCAGAATTCTGCACTGAAATCCATTTCTCAAAAGAGCAAACAGATTTGTTTATATTCAATTTTGAAATCTGACATGGGGCTAGACATTTTGTCAATTTCCCAGCTGCCCCTGGTCATGTGACTTGTGCCTGCACTTTAGGAGAGAAATGCTTTCTGGCAGGCTGCTGTTTTTCCTTCTCAATGTAACTGAATGTGTCTCAGTGGGACATGGGTTTTTACTATTGAGTGATGTGCTTAGATCTACCAGGCAGCTGTTATCTTGTGTTAGGGAGCTGTTATCTGGTTACCTTCCCATTGTTCTTTTGTTTGGCTGCTGGGGGGGAAAAGGGAGGGGGTGATATCACTCCAACTTGCAGTACAGCAGTAAAGAGTGATTGAAGTTTATCAGAGCACAAGTCACATGACTTGGGGCAGCTGGGAAATTGACAATATGTCTAGCCCCATGTCAGATTTCAAAATTGAATATAAAAAAATCTGTTTGCTCTTTTAAGAAATGGATTTCAAAGCAGAATTCTGCTGGAGCAGCACTATTAACTGATTTATTTTGAAAAAAAAATTTTTTCCCATGATAGTATGCCTTTAAAGAACGCTTATAACCAGGAACACTTATGTACATGTGTATATGAGAAAAATATTCAAATTTACATAATATATCCTTGGTCAACAGTGTATAATGCACAGCCTGCCATCCTGCCCTTCCTCACTGTGCTGCTACAAATATTTTTACCTCTTTACTATGGCCTTCTAGCAGCTAATGTTAAATGGCACCCAGGGGAAATATTATGCAATCAAATTTGAGTCTATGTAATGATTCCCCAATTGCTTATTTCTAAAGATTGCAATTAATCTTTTTCTACATCTATGTTCAAGTGCTGTTTGGTGGCTGAAAACTATGTTGACTGTGTATATGCTTTTCTAGAGAATATGTCCCAAATAATTTTGAGCCCTATTCATTTTGGAGATTTGTTTTCCCTAAAATCAAAGTATTCTTACCTCTTGGTAAGGTATACCAGCATTTCTTATATTCTTCCTACCATATGCCGTTACGTTTATAGTTTCATCCTTATCTTTAACTAGCAGATGTAAATAAAAGGGAACTCACTACTTTCATATATGAGAGTAAAAAGGAAATCTGTTTGAGCACAAGGATTTTGGCCAGTATTCTAAAAACACTTCAAAGTTATCAGGTCAGGGTTTGTGATCAGGTCAAGCTCTACATTTCCAAACATTGTAGAGTACACACCCATAACATGGCCTGGAAAAATAATATTAATATATTGTTGACATTGCAGTACTTTGAGTAACTTTTATATTTTTTAAAACATTTTTTGGCAACAACAATTTTTGTTTAATTTCTGGCAATAACTCCTGTATCAGTTATATGTCAGCCTTCAAGCTGTTCATTTTAATTGCACTTTTGGAAGAATTATACTTATAGAACAATTTTAAACTTGGAAAACACTGTGCCCAAAATAACAAGCAGAACTTAGACAAACATTTCAGTGAAGTTAGTTTATTATGGTAACTTCTGCACTGCAGATGTGCTTCTTTGGAAAATCATGCATTTATTGACTACACAGCTACTCACTCAAATCATCAAGTGTATGCAAGGAGGGACCAAAATAGACTGCCACTATAAGTAATTTCCCTTCAGTCATGAAACCAAAACATGCTGTGCCATGACATTTTGTATTTATATAACGCATAATCTTGCCTCATTTTAATTGTATTTCTGTTAATGACAGTATAGAAATTAAAATAATTATAATTTTTTGAAACTGACACTGTATGAGTTGAAGTTGTATGAAGAAGAAAAAAAGGAGATTAGAAAATCTATATCACTTAATTGTGTTATTTAAATTTTTTATTTAAAGTGTCTGCAACAGATACAAGTTACACTCACAAAAAAGAACATTTCTGTCTGCCCTTCATAACTTTAGCATGGACTGCTAATATTGAAGCAGATACTAGAATCTTTTTTTAAAGCGTATAACTCCAAATATTTGTTTAGCATTTGACTTACTGACACATTTTGCTATTTTAATCTTGCATAAATCCAAATGATCTCAGAGGCTATCTGGCAATATCACCACCCAAAGCCCTCCTACTATGTTAAAATCCTCTTAAAAAATGAAAAGTTGGACATAACCTAACACCCATGATGCATTATCTGATGTACAAATAGAAAAACAGTCATATCCCAAGGTAATTTTGCTGGGGTGACATATCTAGGGAAATAATGGTAATTTTATCTCCAGGTTTTATGATATTGTTTATGATACAAGATCCATCCATGTTGCCAATATTTTATCAGAGTTTTGGGGGCAGCCTCTCTTCGTGTATGTAAGCTTATAGAGGGGGATGGCTTTGTCAATCATGGCCTCCCAAGTTGTGATCTTTAGACCTCTGGAAGAATTCTAATGTACTGCTATTGTTTTTTTACATACATAATAAAGTGATCAGAGTCCTTTGGGCTATCCTGGGTGAGAGATCTTCAACCTGGTTAAGTAGAATTACCATAGGATCTATTGGGAGATCCAAGCTACTTTTGTCCTGTATACTTTCTGCTACTTTCAAAAAAACGTTGTGCCCTGGGACAGTTCCACTCTAAGTGAAAGAAGTCAGCTGCGGAGTATTGGCACCTGAAGCACTCTTGTCTGATTTCAGGGTTCACCTATGGGGTGTGAGGTACATGTGGTGGAGGTATTTTAATTGAGTTAACCTGTCCCTAATGCTAATGATCCCATCAAAGGTGGCCACATCTTCCCATTGTTATGAGGTAAATTGTGGGATATCTCGCTGCCACTTATCATATAATTTGATTAGAGATGTGCTTCCTACTAGCAACATCCTGGTATAAAACACTGAGGGAGGTTTCTTAAGATGCTCAGTGTGTACAAGGGTTTCAATTGTTCTTGGGGATGTGTCTAAGTTTTGAGCTTTAAACTGGACCTCCACTGCATGCCGCAGCTGCAAATACCTGAAGAGCATTCTGTTGGGGAGGGAAAATTACTGTTTCAAAAGCGTTTTCATTATCTAGCCAGACTACCACTCTGCTGCCAAAGTTATCATGGTTTAATGGATACATTTGTATAAAGCCTCCGAATGTTTGTGTAAATCAATCTACCAGGCATAAAACCTGTTTGATCAGGAGATTCTATTTCCTTCAGGTGCTCAGCCAATCTAGCAAGAATTTTTGCTAAAATTTTCACATCAACAATAATGAACAAGATTGGTCTGTTGGAGGCACACATTAGTGGGTATTTCCCTGGTTTAGGTATGAGAACAATTAGGGGTTCACTCATGGACTGTGGGAGGGGTTTCCTTTGGCTATTCCATTGTATAGTTTATCTAGAGGAGGTGTTAATTTTTTGACTCCGCCTGTATGCCATCAAGGCCCGGTGCCCGGAGTCAACTTCTGTCAGAGTGATATAGTGCGCTAATTGTTGGGAGACCTGTTCTGGAAGTGCAGGGAGTTGTATGGATTCTAGGTCGTTTTGTAGATCTTCTGAGGTTATTTGAAGTTTGGATCTGTACATTTCTGAATAGAAATTTTCAAAAGCCTGGTTTATTCCCTCTAGGGAGGGCCAGCTCTCCATTAAGTAGCTTTATTGCTGGGATGGAGGTAGTTGTCATCTCATCTCTAGATAGGATTGCCAGGAGTTTGCCTGTTCTGTCCCCATGGAAAGCAGCACTTTTGAATACAGACAGCACTGTATTCACAGGGCTTACACAGGTCTATGCTGACTGAACTGATACTATGGTACCTATGGTACCTATGGAAATGCTACTTGCAGGGAAGGACACAAAGTGAAAAAATATATGTCAAATTGCACCCATATTTTTTAACCCCTCTTGTAAGATTCCTTGTTAAAGAAGAGAGCCTATATCAAATCAAATCAACATTGCAATCGAGCTTTGTTTTCTTTCTTTTCCAATTGTTTTTATTGGCATTTTTGAATAAACAAAAAGAACAGAAAGCAGCAAAGCAATAGCTCTGCCAAACATTTGTCAATTTCATAATAAGAATAGAATTAGTACACAACAATTCATTCATAGCCAAATATCAAATAAAGATAATAAAAAAAATCATCAATGAAAGTAAAATTATATAAAATAAGATACAGTAAGATAAAATGTTCCTCTCTACCAACCAAAAAAAAAATACAATTATTTTTCTTTCTTTTAACATGGGCCAGGGTGCCATGTATTTTGGGTTCTACTTTTGGAAAATCTATCATGAGGGTCTACCACCCCAAAAGTTTGTTTTGGAAAATGTAAATTCGTTGCTCTATGCTAAGAAAAAAGGTATGTTGTATTTACACAAAATAACATTCCTTTCTCGAGCCACTGCAATAAATATCTAATTTATTTGTTCCTTAACTGTCTTTGAACTAAACGTACTAGAGTGACTTTCTATGCTGTCTTCTACTGGCTTTCTAGTTTGTTCCCTTACATTTACAGTACATACATTCATTGTAAAAATCATTTGTACTCCTTCTGCACTCCTGAAGTGGACATATGGTTGACCTCCAGTGACTGAAGATCTCTGGATTCTTGTGTGCTCTTGATGGCCCTGGAATTTGATTATTTCTCTTGTCTTTCAGTATGTGATTTGTCTTATGCATTTCCTGTCTTGACCTAGCCCTTTCTAAATGGATGAATGCTTTTCTCTGTTATTCTCAGTAGAACATATCTTGCTTTACTTTTTGATACTATTTGACTTGTTCATTGACATTAGTTACCCCCCATAGCCTTTGGGAGTCCCTTGACAGCTGCTATGTGTTCCAGGTGCAGAAGGCTAGACCTCCTTTTCCTCACTTTATACTGTACTTATGAAATCTGTATTGTGGTATATGACTGCACTCATTCCATCTCTACCCTTGAAAATAATTTGTTTCTGTACAGTGGCAAGAATTAAAGGGGTTATATTTCTGTTTCAAAATATGAAGAACAAGCACCATCCCTGACAGTCAGAAAGCTTTTCAATAAATAGAAGTCTCGGTTAAAAATTGAAAAAATATGGATGTGATTTTTCATTTGGACAGCCTGTATATTTGCTCAATTTTATAAACATAATAGTGGGGAAAACAGAGATTTCAATCATTTTTGTTTTAACATTGTTGCTGGTGAGTAGCATGGGTTTGTTTAACGCCCTTTTTTAAAGAAAATAAACAATTCTGCAATTAGATAAACCTCAACTCTAAAATTATTTTTGAGATGCAGTAGGTTGGTGACAGCTTATTTTTTTAAGCAGGCAGATTCCATATGAGGTATAAGGCAAATCACTGTGCAGTTCTTCTGGAGTTATTTACTGTTTTTTTCATTGCCAAGTTGCAATTGTTTAGTCTGCTAACACTTGGATCATTGCTTTTTTAGGCAGTGGTTTACAGTTGTTTTAAAGCAAATAATTCAGGAAGACATTCCCTATTTCCTGCTCTGGCTTAAAGAACCTGATATGTTAGTTTTCAGTGTTCTTTTAGTAGCTCTTGTAAGACTGTTGAAATCTATACTTTATATGATCTCATTGTGCTGCTGCGTTTCATTAATGGCTGACTGTTTAGGGCTTGGGGAGTGAAATATTTTTCATATGACACTCCATAATATCAGTACGCAACACCAGCTGCAAAAACCACAAGCCATCTGATTTTTTTACTTATTGAGAGTGTGAAAATTTCAATTATTTATAGTGAACAATTAAATCTGTTTGTTTTGTCCACATGGGGAAATGATTCATATATGTTTCTATACTTTATCATTGTTTTACAAAAAGCACAAGAAATATATCCACTGAAAATCACATAAATAAAAAGCACAAACTGTTGAAATACTAATATATATATTAGTAATATATATATATATATATATATATATATATATATATATATATATATATATATATATATATATATATATATATATATTAGTATTTTATTAAATACCACATTTTCATATGCTGTGAATCAGAATCAGCAAATTATTTGTTTGTAGATTTACATTACAGCAACACTGCAAAAGGTTTTAGAGCCACCCTGATCTTAGAATTTTCCAATACTTTAATTAAGCAATAATAAACTGATTGCATTAAATAATGCCAGAATAACTGGTAATAACTGTAGCTAATATAACAATTACTGTATTTATGCAGTGGATACATTCAATGGTAAAGAATATGGACATATACAACTGTTATGCACTTATATAAAAATATCTTGTTCGTATTTGTTTATTTGTATAAAGGAAAGTTAAAAAAGGCAGCTAGCTCTGATCAATACATTTACCCACTCTTGTGGGTTAATGTTCAAGCAATAAGCAGTATATTAGCTTTTTACATTTTTATTAAAGTCAGCTCAGATGTTGACAGAACAGTATTCTGAGATAAGCTTAAATCCTTTTAACACAAATACCATACTCGTTGAAAAATAGGGAAAGTCTCTGATGCAATCAATGCTAGTGCCATTGACTGAAAACACATCTTTTGCCTTTTTAAACATGTTTGCCATCAGTGAACACTGACATTTTAGAAGCAGAATATAAAGGAGATGCTTAATTCTACAGCTCTGCCAAACATAGATCAGTGATTCTGATGTCAAAGAATTTATCATTGGTTCCACTCATTCCTGGAACACTGCCATATAAAAACTAGCCTTAACTTTAAATGTGAGGAACTGCAGTTGATCCGATATGTATCTAGTACACTTTACTTGTTTACATACTCTAGATGAATAATTGTTTCATCTAAGTCCAATACTTAATAAAACATGTAAAGAAGATGTATTTAATTGACTGTTTAGGTAGATGTGAACACTAGATGTCCGTGGCACAGTTATAATTTATATTCTTTAAATAGGATGTTCATGGTCCCATTTCATTATTACATAATTGTCTTTCCATTATTATATAATTGTCTAAATACATAGAGGGTAAATGAGGGCACAAAAAATGTTACACCATCACTTTTATCCTTAATAAAGGCTGAAACACTGGATGCACAAGTGATGAAAAAAAAAATGAAAATAATGAAATAAAAATTCACAAATTCAAGAAATTTGGTGTGCTGGTCCATTTTGGAAATATACACACACACATGCATATAGGAGTTTAAAACGTTTAAAGCATGCTGTTCACAAAGAAAATGAATTGCATGAAACAGTACAGACAGACCATTTTTAGAAGAAGTGAATTTTGAGAACTGAAGTTGCAAGAAGCAAGAATTATTGGGAGCTGGTAATAAACTGCAATAATTACTAATGTAATAATGAATTCAGTAGCTATGGCCAGGTCTGTAGAAAGGAAGTAAGATTAATGGAGGAACAGCTTTTTCTGGTTATAAGAACAGGATAAAAAGATGGATAACTGTACAAAAAATAGAAGAGCCTGGCTCTGGTGTCTCTCAGTTACAGAGAGAGAGAGAGAGAGAGAGAGAGAGAGAGAGAGAGAGAGAGAGAGAGAGAGAGAGAGAGAGAGGAAACTCTTAGGTTGAAGGTTAACATGTAGGTAGTTGTAGAGACATAAAAGCAAACAGTTTAGAATTGTTTGTTTGGGCATAAACTAAACCCTGGAGATGTGCTGAGTATATTGACATGCAGGGCTGCTATTGGGGCAGACAGGTTTCAGTCTTGTGGGAGACCTGTCCCAATAGTAGGCCTAGACTGGGGGTGAGGCTTGTTAAGAATTGGGCAAGCTTTGTGGATGGATCATGTGCAGAGTGGGCTTTGGCATGGCCAGGTGGGCATGCAGGTGCCTGATTTCTGAAAGTAGTTGTGTTGGAATTGAATGCTTTTTGACTTATTGATTTTGGGAATAGCCCTCTATTACTTTGCCTAGTTTTACCTGAAAATATCTCCAACAAGGGAAAGGATGTCTCATGAAAATAATCAGACAGAAGAAAGCCGAAAAACAAATTAATATAAAATATATAGTGAATAAAGTACCCCCTCTTGTAAAATATAAGGATATTATAAGTTACCGAGGAGTTTCATGACCATATAAAAACACGAGGCCGAAGGCCGAGTGTTTTTATACAGGTCATGGAACTCCGAGGTAACTTCTAATATCCTCATATTTTACAACTGGGGGTACTTTATTTATTATAATACACAAATTTCAATGAGTCATGTGACAGAAATGACATCAGAACTCACCGTTTATAACTGATGACATCAGAACTCACCGTTTATAAGGATATAATTTACAGGATATTCATGGCTTTTGTGTATTATAAAGATATAAATAAGGAAGTCTGCCAGGAAATGTCTGCTCCAGATGATCCACACCAAAAAGACTGGAGGGTACATCATATAAAGAAAGGCTCAGGTCAAATGTAAAAGTAAATACTCATGGGATGAGTAGTTATCTGCTAAAGTATGGACATTGATATAAACTGCAAGTATACAGCAAGAGGGACTTGAGTGCTACTGCTATGCAGAAACATTGTTACTAGGTGAAATACTGTAAGAAGGTATTATTGCAGACAGTTCTAAAAACAATACTCTGTAACCTGCCCCATAATTAGTAAATTAGCCATTTTGTCTGCTAAAAGCCAAACCTTTGGAAACTGGTATTACTTACAACGTCATGAACAGTATGTCATTCTATAGTGAATATATACTGTTTAGATTGAACTGACTTTAAAGCTGGCTTTTTTTTACAAATATGCCAGAAGCCAAATAACACCCAATTCAATTTGCTAAATGTGCAATAATGAAAAGATGTTTATCTGCAAAAAATAATGCGCTAATCTACCCAACTCAATTCACTGCAATATGGAATTTAGAGAATTCTCAAAACCTTAAATTTTGCGGTACTGTGTTAACGCAGTTTCCAGTTTTGACTCCCGTTTGGAATTTGCATCGTACAAGAAATATAGAAATTTATAAATTACATTTGCAGCTACTAAGAATGGAAAATCAGAATTATGATTTGGCAGTAACACTGTAAAGAATTGTGCACAATCAAACTTGACCACACAACAACACCTGTTTGAAATCAGTCGTACATTGGCATATATCGCTTCATCAATGAGTAATCTTGTAGAAAACACTCAAAAAAGCTCTGACATACCTCCCATATCTAGTGTCGACAACACACCAACCACTTGTAATGGTTTGAAGGGTAAAAATAAAAATAATGATGCGGTACTAGTCAAGTGTAATACACACACTTATTTCCAAAAAACTAAACTTGAATGAAAATGTCATAAATAAAAATAATACAAATAGGTGATATATTTTGAATCAATATATTTTGTACAAACATGAGAACATGTGAAAATACTTTAGTTGTTAAAATACACATAGGCATAGCTGTAAATGCCTTTAAAACACTTGTGCGATAAGGAGCATGTGCGAAAATAGAAGACAGAAAGGGCAACAAAATGCTTTAACTATAGGAGGAAGAACATTTCCACCAGATCAAAGTGGTGTAATGGAAACCAGAACATAAAAAGAAAAGACTTCAGGCGATAATTGTTTTTGGGCTAAATTGAATTGTAAGAGAATCTGGAAAGCATTGGAATCATAATGAAGAAATGTGGAAATAGATACTCCTGGGGGCAGATTTACTAAAGGGCAAAATGGCCGTCACTACCAAAAATTCATCAGAAATCCCATCCACAGGGATATCGCCAAAAACAGTGGCATTTCCACTCAAGGGAAAGATTATTACTGTGGGAATTTTACCAGAGTTTCCTCAAGCTACATTCTCCTCAATCTTATGTCAGTGACATCATATCCTGTATGTGAAAAGTCATAAAAAAAAAGCTTGTGTTTTTTCATATTTTAAAGCAGGATTGTCTTTAAAAGTTGTAACTATTAAAATGTTTTTTTTATAACTTTTTTTTTTTACCATCTGAGGAACATGCCACATTTGTTTTAGGGTGGGCTCATGTCTAGGGTATTAGACCATCTCTTAAAGGGATACTGTCATGTGAAAAAAAAATTTTTTCAAAATGAATCAGTTAATAGTGCTGCTCCAGCAGAGTTCTGCACTGAAATACATTTCTCAAAAGAGCAAACAGATTTTTTTATATTCAATTTTGAAATCTGACATGGGGCTAGACATATTGTCAATTTCCCAGCTGCCCCAAGTCATGTGACTTGTGCTCTAATAAACTTCAATCACTCTTTACTGCTGTACTGCAAGTTGGAGTCATATCACCCCCTCCCTTTTGACCTCCCAGCAGCCAAACAAAAGAACAATGGGAAGGTAACCAGATATCAGCTCCCTAACACAAGATAACAGCTGCCTGGTAGATCTAAGAACAACACTCAATAGTAAAAACCCATGTCTCACTGAGACACATTCAGTTACATTGAGAAGGAAAAACAGCAGCCTGCCAGAAAGCATTTCTCTCCTAAAGTGCAGGCACAAGTCACATGACCAGGGGCAGCTGGGAAATTGACAAAATGTCTAGCCCCATGTCCGATTTCAAAATTGAATATAAACAAATCTGTTTGCTCTTTTGAGAAATGGATTTCAGTGCAGAATTCTGCTGGAGTAGCACTATTAACTGATGTGTTTTGAAAAAACATGTTTTCCGATGACAGGATCCCTTTAATAAGTGCTCACTTCAAGCAATTTTCCCAACATCCCTAATAAAGACATATAAACAACCTATACGTACCCACCCTATTAAAAATTACCTAAGCGTAAGTGTATTAACAAAGTGTGACATTTGGTCTCCCACTGGCCTGGCACCCCAGGCAACTCAGCTGGCCGAGTCGCCCCCTCCACAGAGCACACGTGTACATGAGCGTGCGTATGAACGCAAAAAGCCGCATTCAGCACATGCCATACTCCCCTTACATAGGCGCAGTCACGTCATCGCGCATGCCACACTTCCCTCGCGTAGGCGCGCGCATGGGCACAAGGAGCAGGACTTCATACCAGACTGGGGTAGGCAGCAGCTGATGGTACGTGCCGGCCACCCCCCAAACTTTGCGCCCTACGCATGTGCCTACTCTGCCTACCCCTAGTTCTGGCCCTGGTCTCCCAAACCGAGAGTAAACCATAAGGTTCCGGTTCACTGTTCTGCCTTTAACAACCGCCTCTTATTTCGGGAGGAGCCCTCCGCTACTTGGATGCCACCAGGTCTTAATGTGAGAGGACCAAGGTAAGAACTCTGGGCAAGAAAGGGATCCGTACGTACAACTGGAACGGAGAATAGAATAAAAGTTGTAAAAAAAAAACTGGCGACTTTTCTTTTTGAAGTGGGATTGCCTTCAAAAGTCCAAACTATTAAAGATTTCTGCGTGAGGATTTTTTAAAAACTAATTTGAGGGGCATGTGACATTTATTTAAGGGTGGGCTCATGTCTAGGGCATTAGAGAATTTATTCTGTCTTTATTATGGCTCATTAAACATGTATTTGAAAAAGTGGCCACTTCAAGTATTTGCCCCAACATAACTATTAAAGACATCGATATGACTTTTTAGGTACAGCCCTATTCAAAGGGACCTAATCACAAGAGTGCTAGCAAAGTTTCGCTAGGCATTAATGAACGCTAGTGATAATTTGCTATAAAAAGCTCGCCAAGCCAAAGTAATGATAGCAAAAATTTGGCATTTGGCTGCTGAGACGCAAATTTGCATATTAGTGAATTAGCATAGTGGTAACAAATTTGCACCTGGCAAAGTGGCGCACTGTAGTGTAGAGTGTAGTGAAACGGTCGCTGGCGAAAATTCACCCTGTTAATGAATTTGCCCCTTTGTGTGGCCTTTTTTTTTATTTTTCTGTTCACTCTGTCTTTGAAAAACTTTGTGCATGCATTTAGCTTTAGATGTCACAAAATCCAGATATATTTAGACACCACACCACTAACCACGTATATTTAGGTTCAGATCTCTAAATGCCTACTACCTATCCCCTTCTTTATAAAATGACACCGCTTCAAACTAAACCTAAGCAAATCTTAATAAAAAGGAAATGGATTGATTTACTACTGATGGAAGTATTTTAATGTTTGTGGGTAGTCTTTGACTTTCTCTTTCTAATCATATTATTACCAGCTCTGTTGCTTTTTCCTCCCCAGTGTTCTCTTTCTATTACTTAAGCAACTACTAAAACAGTTATCTGTGCCCTTATCCTATCCTACTTAGATTACTGCAACCTACTTACCAGCCTCACAGACCCATACCTCTGTCCTTTACAGTCTCTCCTAAACTTCACTTCTAGAATTTTGTTGTTCTTACCTAACCTGCTCCTTCTCTGTTAAAACTTTTATTATCTAAAAGAAAAAAGAGAAGGAAGGGCAATACTGTTTTATGTTGTCTGATAAGGGCAATCCAGCCACAATTGGGTTAAAAGGTGTTCATAAAAAAAAGGCTAATTGGATCCACCCAAGGTGCACACACAAATAAGGCTTCCCTTTTGGGCATGTACTTACAAACAGGCAATGTTAAGTTTGCATGCATATTTGTTTTGTGTTCCCCAGATAATTAATTACTTCATACATGAAGTGGAGATAAAAGAGAAAATAATAATAGTATAATTCTGTTTAATAAATATTTTAAAAGTAATCACAGAACGGCAATTGCCTACTCACAAACAGTTCAGCATCGAAAGCACATCACATTCCAAGGTAAAAGTCTGGACTCCTCAGAAGGAAATATTTGAAAATATTTATTAAACGTCTATAGCCCTAGAGTTGCACTGCTCACAATTTAAAATCTTGACGTGTGCCACATAAGCAAACAGGCAGTACTTTGATAAAAGTAAATGCAACATTATCATGGCTCATTTACAAAGCATGTGCAAAGTGCAAGATGCATTGTTTTGCCATGTTTTTTTTACCCACAATAAAGCATTTTTTTCTTCGCAATTGCAGCATCATTCCCAACACCCACAACTATTGTCCATTCCAGTTTGATGAATTTGGCACACCTTGTTGGATTGTGTTATTTCCAGAGAACTACAATCAAGTGAACTGATGATTGTTTAGCACTCTCTTCACTTTAGACTGGTGATAGTTCCAGGAATCCTTAGGTTACATATGTGCACTTGCATGTCATTCATTAGAAAAGGCTGGACAGGCACATTTGGCTCTAGAACCTAGCTATAAATAGGGTATAAATAGGGTATAATGTCCCTTTAACCGAAAGCATATCTAAAAATTTATTTTAGTGAACTTTGCAGCTTAGCATTTGCTGAAAAGATAGATAAGGTTTTTTTTCTTAAATAATATTTTACACACTGCTGCCTCACTGTGGATCCTGGTGAAAGTAAAAGTGAGCCTTAAAACTAATGTATTATTTCAAAAACTACAGTTGCTAGTTTAAGTCCTGAGACAGCTAGCCCCTCCCCAATATCTGATAGTAGTGTAACTTCTCATACGTACAGTCAGTTGCAAGGAAGCCCTTGTATGGATGGTGTATCATACAGCACAAAAGACTTTACTGTTACACTATTCCCCACTCTAAAGTACAGCAAAGAATTGGCTTAAAAGCGTGTCATCAATGAATTTTCAAGGGCAAACTAATTTGTAATTCTCTCTGGTTTATGAAATAATAGCTGTATGGGTTTCATTGTGTAAATGTTAAATTAAAAATGACTTATTTTAGGACAATTCATATCCTTTAAAACCATTTAGACTGCTTTGGTTTCACAATATCCTTTAATTATGAGTTTTACTTGCTTCAAGCAATTCTTTTACGTACAGAGTAAAGTATCTTAAAATGTAAAAACTTCAGAAACAGAGCATGACAAATTAGGCTGACAGTTTTTAAAATATTATTCAAAGAAGTTACTCGAACCTTACTTAATTATGCTTTGTCTGGTGTCTGCCCTATAAAATATATCCTGGGAATTTTGATATTCTGCTAAACAGTTTAAGTTGGATATACTCATTCTTGCTTAAATTATACCGCTTCTTCTGTAAAAAAAGAAAGTAAGATGTCAATTAGCATGCTTTTGGATAGTCTTTCCAGAGTACTGAAAATGGAATCTAAATATTATATTGTTTTTGCAAGGTTCCATTGAATTTAATTCTTAGCAACACAATTTTTTGTGCCTTAAATGCCATAACAGTTAATAGCTCACTCAGTGTATTTCCAACCTATAGTTATAATGAACTGAGAAAGGCGACCACTTTCTCACTAAAAAAAGGTAACCTTATGACGTTAACCTTATAACTTTATCAAATTAATAAAAAGAGCCACAATATTAAAGACTGTGAAATTTGCTCTTCCATAAATATGGTATTATTTTAGCAGAAGGGGTTGAGGGAGACTTTGGATTAAATAATAGAGCAGGAATGTGTGCTGGGATAGAAGATTAAATAAAGACAAAAATTACGTAATAGTCTTGCAATGCATTTAAAGATTTTAGAAGTGTGCTATTTATTTAGGTGGCAAATGGACATTGTGAACTTAAACCTTTAGAAGCATTGCTTACAATTTTTGGCAAGAAAAGTACAATGTGCTATACCTCTTTTGCTTCATCAAATGAAATACGTCCAACAAGAAAATGGATTTAATATTTCAACAAGATGAATGAAACAAGACAAAGCTGATGACCATAATGACAAGTAAACATAATTATTCCTATTCTATGACATCGCACAAAAATGGAAAATCCAGTGAATATGTATTTCGCTGTTAAATAGCTATATATTGCACACACAGGCACGTAATGAAGTTCTGTGTCCTGCACAAGTGTCTCTTTTTACTAGAAGCATATTGGGAGGTAGCAATAGCATTAAATCAGAGCTCTTGGAAGAACTGGATGATTTAAACATGCAACCAAAGTTTCATTGAATTTCCATTCAAGTAGTTTGTTTTCTCTTGTTCAAACAATCCAATATACTGTATATTATTTTAGGCAGGCAAAACATTTTTTTATTCAAAGTCAGTGACCATTCTCAAGGTAAACAAATCAAACAATGACAGTGTTGTCTTTCAATGTAAATAAATCATTAGACAATGTGATTTTTTTTATGTAATATTAAAGTACAGGTCTTAAGAAGTTAGCAAATAGTCAACCAGTGTTTCAGTAACTGTGGGTTGACCACCCTTCTTGATAGCCACAGTTGTAAATGCTTATGATGAAACCAGTAAACTAATTGTAACCCCATCTAGGCTAGGCTAGAATTTGTCTTTCTAGGAAACAGGCAGAGCACCAGTAACATCTCCACAGGATGGGCCTTTGCTACAAGAACGGTGAAGGAATGGTGTTGTGGCACTACACCTCACTAGTACTGCATGACTAAATAAAAGAATTGGACACCAGAAAGTTCTTAAACCAAAAAAAAAAATAGCAAGAGGCTTTATTCACTTACAGTGCAAATACACAATCCTTTGAGGTTTATTACATACACGTCAGGTAAAATTACAGCATTTCAGAGCCAGCACCTTGTAGACCTTGTAGAGATAGCATTTCACATGGGAAGATGCACCCTCAGGATCTTTGTACCGTAACCTGGATCCCACATATTGGATCAAGGAAATCACGAACCCTAAATCCCTATGAGGCTGTGATCCCTACACTACAGGCCAGTCTTGCCTGAGGGGATAGCTACCCCCTTGCCACCTTATTCACAGGGTCCCTGTATCCGTAACTTCACCAAGGGCCTCACCACCCTTGGTGCTTTCCCTTTACTGGGCCTAATGCTTCAGGCTCCTAGTGCCTTCACTCCCTCCTGGAGTGGCAGGTTAATAGAGCAAGCTCCACCCTGTGCCTAGTGTTGTACTGAAGTGTGGCAGGAACTTGTCATCAGCCTCTGGGCCAATGATACACTGTACAGATTATGCTAATAAGCAAAAATAGATATATGGGCTTTTGCCAACAACTAGAGAAAAAGTATAGACATTTAAATCCATAGGGATGCATTAACCCTATGGATCCCTACATCATGTTCCTAAATGTAGGCATAACCTGAGCAATGTGCTTAATATGGTAAAAATCTTGTTGCTTAATAAAAAGTTCATATACTGGTGGCTACACACAAGCCTGGGATTCAGATCATGCCACATATTTGTACCAAACTCTAAGGGGCAGATTTATCAAGGGTCGAATTGAAAATTTAAATAAAAAAATTCTAATTTCGAGCTATTTTTGTGTAATTCGACTAGGGAAAATTCAGAAATTCAAATATCAAAATTTATCATGTACTGTCTCTTTAAAATTTCAACTTCGACCATTCGCCATCTAAAACCTGCCAAATTGCTGTTTTAGCCTATGGGGGACCTCTAAGAACCTATTAAGAGTCAATTGGTGGACTTTGAAAAATTGAAGTTTTTTTTTTTTAAATACTTCGAATCAAATTCAATCGAATACGATCTTATTTCGATTCGACGATCGATACAGCCTATTCACCCGCAAAAAAACTTTATTTGAATTTCGAAGTTATGGGAGTTCAAAGAAACTCCCATTACTTCGAAATTCGACCCTTGGTAAAGCTTCCCCTACGTATGATGAATCTGAACAAACAAGATGAAAAGTAAAATGTATTGTTCTTTTGAATAGGGCTTAAAATCATACATGTTTCCCATCACTGATCTAGCAGGCCATAGCTACTTAAGTCCAAGCTTGACTGAGTTGGGTGTATGGGCATATGCAGGGAAAAAAATAGAGTTTAGTCAGGTGTAAAGGTGTCTGCTATGTATAATTATCTGAACATGATGTTATAATGGCTTCTTATGATGGTGAACACTGTATATTCGCTACTATGAGCACTCTAAACCAGTTAACATCCTACTTTAGTTTAACAAGTTCCTGAATGTGTGTTTACATATGTGCAAGCACACACACACATATATATTTCTGGAAAAAATATTCAGCGATATCAAAGGATTAATCCTCAGGAATAAATTGTAAATAACCAGTAAAACCACACACTGGGAATCTTTCTGCCACACCAGGATTATCACATGAAATATGTTGAAGGTCTGTGTAATTGTATTCTGTAATGCAAATTCTGATCCCCTGCTGTATCAAACATGTAAATGTACTCAGCTAAAGAGGAATTAAATACACCCTTCAAATGCCATTTTTCACAGCTAAACACATTTTAAGTTTCAATTTTACCTTTGCTATAATGAGTAAACTACTGTGAAATGCAGTTGCATGTTTAAATTTACCCCAATGTAAGCCTTTGATTTTTGGTAGGTTAGTTAATTCAAATAAAATTTGTGAAGTTGAGCATTTTCTAGAAAGGCATAGGAGAACCTAATTTAACCCAGAGTGTTGCTTTTATTCTTCAGTTATTCATTTGAAGTGCCCTATCAGCTTGAACTGACCAACTTCAGTCATTTTTGCCCTTTTATATTTTTCTCTAATGTAAACTGAAAATTCCCTGCTGTTCGTGATATTTTAGTGTTTAGCATCATTTAATGAGCAGGTATCATTAAACTTAAAAGGTCTTTCTCTCTGTATATCTCTGATTAGCGTGTGAAGGAACCAAAGAGTTTGTTTAATTCAGCCTTGCTTCCTCGTTATATTGCAATGCTTGTCTATCTGATCATTCCAAGCACAGAAATTATTGTTTTAATACAACTGCAATAAAAATAAAGTTGTTTAGGTAAATAATTGGTAGAAGTGGCAAAATTGATGCAGCATGTTTCATCTGTTGCCAGCTGCTTTTATTTGTAAGTTAAGGGGTTATTTATCAAAGTCCGAATTTATCTCAATATTTTCTGCTACTAACTGCAGTCAAATCCGCTCAGGCTTTTTATGCTTATTTATATTGCTTTATATATTACATATTCCCAAAAATTTGCTTTGCGGGGAAAAAAAATCAGGTTTTCACGAATTTTTCTGACTTTTTCCATACGTTTTTCAGGATTTTTTTTTCATAATTTTCACCTGAAAAATTCTGAAAACTTCGGGGATTGGGGCGTGGCTTGCGCGTGCATGTAGCTACACGCGTCTTTGTGGAGCTCCGTGTCCGGTGTCACGAAAAGAGCAGCATTAAGCAGATCCAGGGCGGAATTCAACCGCAAACTTACCGACGGCCATTCCTACAATGTCCAGGAGGAGAACTAAGCAGCAACCGCTGCAGCTCACGGACTTCTACGGGTCCCAGCCGAAGGCCTCTCAAAAACGCAGCAGCCAAGATGGCGCCCGTTCCTCTTCCAGCGCATCATCACCTGCACACGCGGGAGCTGAAATAGAACAGCAGCCAGATAAGTACGATGATTCTGTACAAGGCATAACACAGGCAAACTTAAAAGCCATGCTTACACAGCTCAGGGAAGATATATGCGCAGACACCAAGCGCACAGTGCAGGACCTAAGAAGGGATTTGCAAGAACTAGGCGAACGCACTAACCGCCTAGAAAATAAAATGGCAGACCTTGTGGAAGTGCACAACACTATGGCAGATGCAGTTAATTTACATGACGCAGAGCTGGAAAAAATTCAGAATAAGATAGCTGATATTGAGGATCGCTCAAGGAGGAATA
Organism: Xenopus laevis; assembly: GCF_017654675.1. Lineage (NCBI taxonomy): Eukaryota > Metazoa > Chordata > Amphibia > Anura > Pipidae > Xenopus > Xenopus laevis. Next base: position 73,850,045 of record NC_054375.1, read on the forward strand.
ATGTGAGGCTAAGGGGGATCCCTGAGGAAACCCTTCCACCCCAGTTACGCCAATATGCCTTAGACCTCATTAAAGCGGCACTACCGGACACCCCAGCGGACCAGCTAATAATAGATAGGATTCACAGGATCCCTAAGGCAAAAAATGCCCCTAGCAGTGCTCCTAGGGACACTATCCTGAGAATTCATTTTTTCCACATAAAGGAAGCCTTGATGCACTACGCTAGGCAGCACAAGTCACTCCTAGCACCATATAACAACATCCAAATATATGCTGACCTGTCGACAGCTACCATGGCCAAAAGGCGTGAACTGGCAGCAATCACGCAAATCTTACGCCAAAATGAGATACAATACAAATGGGGCTATCCAACTAAGCTAATAGTCCACTGGCAAAATACTACAAAAATCATTGCTACAGTGGCGGAGGGCACAGCAGCTCTTAAACAATGGAAGATCTACACGGATACACAGCAAGCACCATCACCATCAAAAGGTTCTATGCAAATTGAACAGGAATGGAACAAAGTCCAACCTTAAGCAAGGGAAGCTTACCCTGGTCACTTAACTAACACACATCTCCTGACACCGGAAAGGAGACACATGGATCTACTTACACCGGATCCAAACACCCCCCTTTTACAATCTCTAACTGCTGAACTTTCTGCCTAGCAACGGCATGCACGCAGGTAGAGAACAGCCAATATATTTGGCTAAACTGTATATATGTTTTGTTAGCTCTGTTTATGCTACTTTCCTTCCTTTCCACTTTCTCTATCCTTCTTTGGAGACTGGTAAACTGTATAAGATTGTATATGTATTATTAACTGTGGGGTCAGCCAAGTACAGCCCACTTAGCAATTTACAATACCACAATGGTTCTTAAATGTATGAGTATCAATGCAAGGGGCCTCAATACCCCTCGCAAACGATTGTTAATGCTAGCGGAATGCAAAAGACAACAAGCGGACCTAATTTGGATCCAAGAAACCCACTTTAGGACCAAAGATCAAAACAAACTAGAAAATAAACACTACGAGATGATGGCAGCGGCGACCTCAACATCCAAAAAGAGAGGTGTAGCCATAATGGTAAAAAAGTCATTAAATATAAAAAGTGTGAGGCACTTGGCTGACTCCAGTGGCAGATGTCTAATTGTTATTTGTAACGTTAATCAACAGCTATACACCTTGGTCAACCTGTACGCCCCAAATACAGAACAAAATGTATTTCTAACACAGGCTTTAGAACAAATTCATAACTTTAAGCAAGGGACAGTCATAATTGGAGGTGACTTCAATAACATACCCGACTCAAAGATGGACAGAACCCCTCAGGTAGAGTTCCTACCCAACAGTTATGGTAGAGTAGTTATCAAAAAGTCCCAAAAATTTTCTAGACTCTTAGAGCAGTATAATTTGTATGACATATGGCGAGTACAGCACCCCACACAAAAAGATTTTACTTTTTATTCGGCTAAACACAATTCGTACACTAGGATTGACTTATTCCTAACCCACGCATCAACATTACATATGACATCAAAATGCAATATCAAAACCACCACTTGGACAGACCACTCTCTAGTAGAGTTTTCGCTCCAGGAACAGCACCAATTTACCACTAAGCCCCCTTGGAGACTCAATAATGACTTGCTAACAGACAATACTACCCACAAGCAGATAGAGGTGAACATAACTGAATTTTTCTCATTACATGACAACTCGAACATAGCAGACCTAACTCTGTGGTGTGCCCACAAGGCAGCTATTAGAGGACAACTGATCAGTATAGCATCATACAAAACTAAACAAGCAAGGGAAAAACAGGAACAACTCTTATTGAAAATTAACACCCTTGAACAAAAAAACGTATAACCCCATCAAAAGCTATAATAGAGGATCTGAACAACTTAAAGAGGAGGTAAACCTCCTTATTCTGGGTAGATGTCAAGGGCAGCTTATGAAACTTAAGAGCGCGACCTACATTATGGGAAATAGGGCCTCGGCTATCTTGAAAAAACAACTTGTTCAACAAACCTTACAGCATAGAATTGGGAAAATACAAGATGCCTCCCAAAAAACTAGAATTAATCCTAAGGATATAGCCGACACGTTTGCTAAATTTTACAGCAACTTGTATAACCTTAAGGACGAACCTTCCATAAAACTGCCCGTAGAGGAAGACATAAATAAATTCCTAAACAAGCTACAATTACCGATAGTTCCTGTTGAAGCTATGCCACCTCTAACCAAACAAATTACGACTGCGGAAGTCTTGGAAGTGATTAGGAACATGCCAAAAAACAAAGCCCCGGGCCCTGACGGGTATACGAACATGTATTATAAAAAATTTTGTAATGTCATAGCTCCCTATCTTACAAGAGCTTTAAACGCGGCAGCCACACAAGGGTCTTTTCCCCAAGAAATGCTTAAAGCTTATATTTCAACAATCCCCAAACCAGGAAAAGATGAAATGCAGTGCTCTAATTATAGACCTATATCACTTTTAAATGGTGACATAAAAATCTATGCAGCGATTCTAGCGAAAAGACTCCAACCGATATTAGCAAAAATTATCAATAATGACCAAACAGGTTTCATACAAGGCCGTCATATTCATGATAACACTAGAAGGCTCATTACCTTAATACAACAAATGCATAATAGACGATTACCATCACTGGTGTTGGCATTAGACGCAGAAAAAGCGTTTGACAGAGTGAACTGGCTATACCTCAGGAAAGTCCTAGAAAAGTTTGACCTGCCCACCACATTAATCACTGCATTTATGGCCCTATATTCTGACCCGACAGCTCAGGTCACAGTAAATGGCTTTCTGTCAGACCCCTTCTCTCTGTCAAACGGGACTAGACAGGGGTGCCCGCTTTCGCCTATTATTTATGTGTTAAGTATCGAACCACTAGCCCAAGCGATCAGACAATTACAAGATATTAGAGGTATTACAATAGGCCCCCAAGAACATAAAATATTACTGTTTGCTGACGATATTGCATTAACTGTGGCTAACCCAAGTATTGCATTGCAGGAACTATTTGATTTGACCGAACATTTTGGCTCTTTATCCTACTACAAGCTCAACACCACAAAAACGCAGGCTTTACCAATACTCATGCCAAAATCAGAGATTGAGTCACTTAAAAGGGACTATAAACTTGATTGGCAACCTACGGGAATCAACTATCTGGGCTCAAAGATCACGGCGGATCCTTCTCATTTATATCAACAGAATTATGCGGAACTGTTGAGAGACATTCAAATGACACTCCAGAGCTGGAAAACTACCTATATATCCTGGCTAGGAAGGATCAACGCAATAAAAATGCTACTTATTCCCAAAATCCTATACAAGTTCAGGACATTACCTATCCCACTATGCAGGTCTTTCTTCCATCAGCTTCAAAGAGTACTGTTCACGTTTATATGGAACCAGAAGAAGCCGAGAATTTCAAAAGCCATCATGTATACTAGCAAAAGGAAAGCTGGGCTAGCGTGCCCTAACCTGCACCAATACTACAAAGCTATAATCCTTGATCAAATGACAGACTGGCATCTACCAACCGGAACCAAACAATGGGTGGACATGGAGAGGTGGATATACCTTTCAAACATGGGACATAAAGTTATAGACCACGTCTGGTCTATGACCAAGCACCAGAAACCACTTACGAGCACGCTACCGCACACTATACAGGCAACGCTACAAACTTGGTACACAACCAAGTCTAACCGGCTCATAACCAATCCCCCAACTGCCTTTATGCCAATCCACATACTGGAAGGGGCTACTCCAGACCTGTGCCTAACTCAATGGCAAGCAGCAGGCATCACCAAAATGGGAGACTTATATGATCAGGACGGTCTAGTTACTTTCTCTGTGTTGCAAAGCAAATTTAAAATACCGAATACACAATTGTATACGTATATACGACTAAGGCACTATATTCACTCAAACAAATGGAATGGCTTACAACAACCAACCCTCTTTGATATCAAATGCTGGGCACCCAAGGAAAAAAAGAAAGGTGCAAAATCCATATACAACTTATTCCAAATGACCGACCAAGACAAACCTTTACCGGCAATGGAAAAATGGCAATCTGAGCTAAATATCCCACTTAATACGCAAGTATGGAGACAACTGTTCCTACAAACTTCGAAATACTCACGAGCATTAAACCACCACGAACTCACTGTTAAAATTATGTACAGATGGTACATGACACCTGACAAAATTTCGAAAGCCTATCGCAATATACCAAACCAATGTTGGAGATGCCACTCAGGAGAAGGATCCTTATGGCACATATGGTGGACATGCCCAATAGCACAAAAATTCTGGGAGGAAGTAAATTCTATCCTAATAGACATTACAGGAGATAAAAGAAGTCTACACCCAGCATTGGCTCTTTTGGGATACGAGACAGAATCGAGAGACAAAGCTACAAAGTTGAAAATCATGCGCCTCTTACTAGCAAGCAGGTGCCTACTAGCAAGAAACTGGAAGACGACCAGTTTACCCAACAAAATACAGATACAGGCTGAAATAGAACGGATGACCCTATATGAGACTACCTTTTCCCAACTTGCTTAAAAATACCAAAGTGCTAAATTACTCACCTGCATTAATGCGAGCGAGACCAGTACTCCGAATTTTCTCCTTCTTTCTCCTTCTTCTTCTTTCCTCCTTCTCTTTCCTCTTCTCTTCAAATTGATGTAATTTCAAAAAACTGTTAATAAAAAAAAAAAAAAAAAAACAAAACTTCGGGGATTGCCCGAAACCTAGCGCACATCAAAAAATCATTGGGACTTCTCCCATTGACTTATATGCATCCTCGACAGATCTGAGATGCCAGATTTTCAGATAAAGTAAGAAATCCAGCAGCACACTCTAATTGATGCAAAAATCCGTAGTGTTTTATTAGCCCATATATGAACAGAAAAGGGGCAAGGTTTCGGGCCCTACTGGACCCTTTATTAAGCCTCTTTTCAGATAAAGACTTTTCCATCCTCAGAGTTTAATAAATTCTGAAAAATTAGTGATTCTTTAAAGGTCTGATTTAATATTAAAAAAAAAATTCAAAACTTTTTCGTGATTTTTGCATTCAGAGTTAGTAAATAACCCCCTATGTGTTTGCACTGTGTTTTTTTATACATTTATACTAAAACTGTTTAATGCAGAGGTTTTCAGCCATCTATTGCATGATTGGATGGCATACAGGGTGCACCAATGGAAAGTACCTGGCTTCCAGAAGATTTCTGCCAAACATTCACAACAGGTATATGTAAGCCTACTTGGCTATAAGCTAGGTCCTATAAATCTTGTTGCTGGTATCTATACACTGTAGTAAAGAAGATGCTTTCTCTACAGCTTCATATATAACTATTTAACAGATCAGCATGCACAGATCCTACACCTTCAAGTAATGGAGGTGCCTAGCACTAAGATGAAATAACAGTCTCCACTCCAGTATACCTAAAGTCTGTCTGTATTTTTACCATACTGGCGCCCATAAGGTTTTCCAACAAAGTGATTTTTTTTTTTGCTTATTTTGTGCACATTCACACAATTATTCCTGACAATACATTCAACAGACAATTTGGAGTTAAAATTAAAGTTACAAGGAAATTTGACATTTATTTTTAATGACATACAAAAATACAGACATACATACAGTATATATAATAATAATAATACTATTATTAATTGGAGGAAAAGGATATCTAGAAATATATAATAGTTCTTAAATACATAAATGTACACACACAAAGTATGAGAAAGAAGGGTGGGATGTGCAGTTCAGAAGGTGGGCTTCTGAAAGAGACCTGTGCAGTATAAAACCCTTTTCTTCGTCTTTTTATAATTTGCATGATTAGTTTTTTAGCTTGATAAGTCAGTCAACAACATTATGGGCAAAAATATCTCTATCTCTCTCAAATCATTATCTGACTGGAGACAAAACCTCACTGAGATAACTTGTGCACTACTGCACTGATAAATAGAGGCGATTTTACCTCACATTTTAGGTGCTTTCAGTCTTAATGAATATATTCCATAATATCAAAGCAATTTCCATCTGTAAAAAAGACTTCTGTCCTTCACATGAGCCAAACCCAATGTCCTGCAGGGGACCAGAGACAATAGGAACCATGGCTCGGTCACTCTATGAAGCAAAGTACTCCAGCCCTGTTTGTTTGTAAAAGAAGAGGTGTGCCAGCTCTGGGTGAAAGATAGGAGCCTACATAGAGCTAGGTAAAACAATGCAATAATTAAGTGCATCAATCTACAAAGGGATGAGCAAACAGACTAGATTGCGAGACACAGCAGAAGTACGTATCAGTCCTGGAATAAATGAGAAATATTTTAGACCATTAAGCATCGATGCAAATAAAGGAAGCTCAAGCTCATATATGCTGCACACTGACAATAAGAATGGAAAATACTCATGACAATGCCTTAGCCTCTAAGTATTAGGGAAAGCTAAAGACCTGTAACCAGAGATCCCAAAGTAGATGTATCCAGTATCTCAGGCAACCAATTAGTTGACTGAGCTGAGACATAACAGCTTACCCATGCTTACCTAACTACTGAGGAATAAACCTAAAGCCAAACCCCCAAACCAGTCCGTTATAGGGTATCTACAAACCACGCCAAGCCTATTTATTATGTTGTGTAAAACGAAATTGAATGAAAAAGAACGGTGTCAAAAGCTGTGTAAAATATCACATGTTGTGTGTGTATTTTTACGCCATGTGAACACCAGATTTGCCGCAGTTATTTTACATTGCTTCTGGCGGAAGTCACTCTAAGAAAAAACGCGTACACAGTTTTTACACGGCAAAGCCTGGCAATGTGTGGTTTATTATCCTGCCTTTTGCACAGCATGATATGTAAATATACCCCCAAGAGTGCATGGTAATATTCTCCAATATACAAGTTATTTTCAAAGATGACTTCATGATTTATCAGCAGCAATTGAAGGTACAAACAATTGAATTGGTTTCTTTAACTGAAACATATTCTGCTAATGGTGGGAAGTAGGTCAGATTTAGAACAAAGGTTATGGTCTTTCATTTCATTTGAACACTAAATTTAGGGGTGCTCCTGCATTTTCAGTCAGAGAAACAAATCGCTAATTCTGATGAAAGCCTAATATAATTTTAGCTTTTGCCATCTAAAATGTCAATAGGACATTTAGGGGCACATTTATCAAGGGTCGAATTTCAAGGGTGAATTCGACCCTCAAAGTTAAATCCTTTGAAGTCAAATATCGAATTAGAAGGATTTAGCGCAAATGCTTTGATTGAGCGATCAAAGTAAAAATCGTTTGATCGAACTATAAAATCCTTCAAAACGAACGATTCGATCTAAGGATTTTTATTCAATCAAAAAAATGTTAGAAAAGTGCTGGGGAAGGTCCCCATAGGCTAACATTGAACCTCAGTAGGTTTAAGTATGTAGTCAAAGTATTTTTTAAAGAGACAGCACTTTGACTATCGAATGGTTGAATAGTAGAACGATTTTCGTTTGAATCATTCGATTTGATCGTCGAAGTACCCAAAAAAATACTTTTTTTCATTCGAATCCTTCACTCGAGCTTAGTAAATCTGCCCCTTTGTGTTTTGCTCACTGGCAGAGGTACGTATATTGTACTTTTTCATCTATTTCATTTTGTTGAAGAAAGTACAAAATTCTCATTTACTTAGGGGTAAGATAGGCTACAAAATTCTATTATGATATCATTAGAAACATACCCAATGTATTTGTTTTACACTGTTCATATTTTTTAAATATTCAGTAAACTATATAAGGCCTTTATTGTACCATTAATCTCAGTATTTGTGTGATTCACGAGCGGTAGATACCATTTTATTCATTATTAGAGCAACCAATAACAACTCATTCATAGACTGGAATAAAGCAGTGCCCTCTGATTTACAACAGTCCCATCCTACTCTGCATAGGCATGTGGTAAGTATGGTTCTCTGCTTCCCTTTGCACCTTCCAGAACTCCTTAATTTTCTTGTCTGTATGTGTTAGGGGTGGGATAGGGTATGCTCACTCACATACCCAACCCTCAAGAATACACTGCTGCAGAAAACAAGCAGCCCTGTATTCATGGGAGAAGTGATTTTTGCCAACAGGTTTTCTTGCATACAGTTGGAATTTAAGTCCATGTGAAACACACATCTCTTAATTCAATTCCAAGTTTTCTTGAGCTAAACCATCAGGTTTTCTCATCAGATTTAATCTAGCCCAGTATTTGAAAATTATTTCACATACAAAAAATGTAATGACTGATTAAAAGCAGGTACACCTGCAAGCATCCACATGTTCTAGTAAAATATGAACATATCTGTGTCATCTTCAGAAATTTCCAGTATGGAGCAGTCCCTTCTGAGTACAGTTTTCCTAACTCACAAATTTTAAGAAAATGCCCATTTGAATTCAAAAAGTTCAAGGCGTGGTGCTAGTTACAGTGCTAATGCAAAATCCTTCAAGGCAGCAAACCTCAACCAAGCCCCATGATACATTGTCACTTGACTTTAAACTAGTATGAAGCAGAATCCCTGCTGTGTTCAATTAGTCAGATGTTTTACTATGGTGTTTACAGGAGGAGTTGCTCTTTGGTTATGCTTGATACCTGCTGCTAGTGCAAGAACTGATGCTTTGTACAGCTCCTCTATTTGCATTATTGTACCAATGTCTGTATTGTTTTTAACTTCTTAAAATTGTTGGGGATAATCCTTTGTGTCAGTCATTCAACTCATAATGTTTTAGGAAACCTCCTAATGACTGATCTAATGACTACACTAGAAGCTTTGCAGATAGAAAAATATCAACAAACTAATTATAATAACAAATATTAATCACAATATTGCACCTCTGGGATTAATAGTATCTCATAGTTCTTTCTGCTGCCAATCAATTCACAATTGCTCAGCTGTATTTGAAATATCAAACCAAAAATGATCAATACCCCATGCTATGGAGAAAATAAAAATACACAAACCTATATAGTGTAGTATTTTCTAAACTCACATATACACCATGTGCCAATCTTTACCTAAGCTTCAACACAGAAATGTCTTTGTCACATAATGTTATAAGTATGTTTGGAAAATACTAAGTATGTTTGGAAAATACTACACTATGGGGGGAATGTAATTAAAGTCACAAAGAGAAAAGCAATTAGCACCAATAAGAATAAAAATTCACATTGCGCAATGTAATATTGTTCCTTAAACTGTTTTTGCATTGGTAATTAGTGCAAACTATAAAATTTGCAGTCTTCCGGGTTTGCAAAAACTACTGTATATTAAATCCGAAAAATTCCTATATCCAAAGATAACTGTCCCAAGGTTTTTTTCTTCAGTAAAAAAATATATTTTTATTTAAATTAGCATTAAAACTCAGATACATAGTATACATATACAATAGTATATACAATAGTATATTAAATCCGCGCAAAGCAAAATTTGTCTGCGCAAAGGCTTTTCGCATTGTAAATATTTTTTCCATACCGATTTTTATTACATTCCCCCGTATATTTCTCCACAGCTTGGGATGCTGAACAGGACCAGGCCAAGTTGACTGGGTGCCCTAGGCCACCACACTCCCCCCTGTGTGTAAATGTACATGTGCCATGTGAGGGGAGAGCAGCAGAGGGGAGGGAAAGGGAGAGAGAGAGAGAGAGAGAGAGAGAGAGAGAGAGAGAGAGAGAGAGAGAGAGAGAGAGAGAGAGAGAGAGAGAGAGATAAAGGAGAGTGCCAGAGGGGAAAGAGGCAGAGGGGAGCAAAGACCCATTAACAGTTACCTGCCCAGTGCTCCCCTATTGTTGCACTCTAGGCAGGTGCCTCTTCTGCCTACCCCTAGTTCAGGCTCTGGTGCTGAACATTTTTGTGTTTCTTTGGCCTGTAAGTCATCCCTGGGAATGGGCTCTTGCTTAGGGGAAAGCTCTAGCACTGTCTCTCCCAAATTAGTTCTTGCAGAGGAATGCAGCACTGAATATAAACTGTGCAAGGATTCCCTGGATTCTCAAATCCCTTATACTTCTAAAACTCTATTTGATCATTTGCCATTGTTTACAATAGGTACAGTTTTGGTCTCCATCACTCAAACAGGACATTATTGTATTAGAGAGGGTACAGAGAAGGGCGACTACGCTGGTAAACGGTATGGGAAATCTTAGCTATGAGGAAAGACTGGCCAAATTGGGAATGTTCACAATGGAGAAGAGGCGCTTACGGGGTGATATGATAACTATGTATAAATATATAAGGGGATCATACAATAATCTCTCTAATGCTTTATTTAGGAGTAGGTCTTTCCAGCTGACACGAGGTTACCCATTCCGATTTGAAGAAAAGAGGTTCGGCCTAAATATTCGCATATAAATATTCGGGTTTTTTACAGTGAGAGCTGTGAAGATATGGAATTCTCTCCCTGAATCAGTTGTACAGGCTGATACATTAGATAGCTTTAAGAAGGGGTTGGATGGCTTTTTTAGCAAGTGAATACAGGGTTATGGGAGATAGCCCATAGTACAAGTTGATCCAGGGACTAGTCCGATTACCATTTTGGAGTAAGGAAGGAATTTTTTCCCCCTCTGAGGCAAATTGGAGAGGCTTTAGATGGGGGTTTTGCCTTCCTCTGGATCATCTGGCAGTTAGGCATTTTAAAAAAAAGTTAAAAGGTTGTACTTGATGGATGTGTGTCTTTTTTCAACCTAACTTACTATCTTACTATGAATGTAAGTGGTATTTTTTTTACTTTCTTTTACCTTTCTTTTACTGCACTGCATATATATATATATATATATATATATATATATATATATATATATATATATATATATATATATATATATATATATATATATATATATATATATATATATATATATATATATATATATATATATATATATATATATAGTAATAGAATGCTGATGCACACCAGGATTTTCTTTTCAAAGTTACTTTATTTAATCGACGTTTCGGTCCACGTCTGGGACCTTTATCAAGACACATTTCAATACAAGTGAACACATTATATAGAGACTCACCCATCTGTGACCCTTCACCAGACCACACCCATTTCCAATTACACGTATTAACCCATGTGTACACTCGTTATGCAGTTAACATGTTATGTTCCATTTAAGGGCGTGACCTGTGAATCAAACATATATTGTTTCAATTTATAACTTAACACGGGCATAATATAATGTAGATTACATGGGTGGATGTACAAGTTATCCGATGTCTGATATTAATTGTTCTCCCAGAATGGGGGTGTTTAAATGTATCCCCGGGTGTCACCTCTTTCGTTCCTACAGTACCATTTAATAAATTCAAATGGGAGGTAGAAAGCTTTAAATTGGGTAGAAAGTTGAGATTAATGGATAAAGAAGCTAACGATAATTTGGAGTGTTCTTCGTCTGCATCCAGATGGAGAAATAAAAGTACTTACGATCCAGTCTCGAACAACACCAACATTAAAGTTTTCTTACAAACTATAAACCACGAAATAAGTATGTTACCGGACTTGGCATTAAAGGCACACCCCAATCTAACAAAAGATGAGAGACAATCTATACGGTCACTAAATAATGATAACTCCATTATAATTAGACCAGCAGACAAGGGGGGAGGAATTGTTGTGATGGACTATGTAGACTACCAAAGTGAGGTGTTTAAACAGTTAAACGATGAAACAGTGTATACAAAATTAAAAGGTGACCCAGTGGTAGAATACAAACATGATATTGAAGATATACTAAACACAGCGGTTGAAAGAGGTTGGATCACGAAAGGGGAGAAACAATATCTTACACAGGAGTTTCCCATTTGTCCTGTATTGTACTGTTTGCCTAAAGTCCACAAGAGTGTTAGCAACCCCCCAGGTAGACCAATTGTCTCCTCTAGAGGGGGTTTGCTAACCCAATTGGACTTTATTTGGATTATTACTTACAAAATACTGTACAATCATTACCTTTTTATCTAAAAGATACCCAACATTTGTTACAAATTTTGACTGAGTTAACTCTACCAGAGGGACCCATCATATTGGCAAGTATAGACGTCTGCAGTTTGTATACCATCATTCCCCATAAGGAAGGCATTGACTCAGTAAGATGGGCATTACAAAATTCAGCCAATTATGATGGTCCCCCTATAGAATTTATCTGTCAACTCCTGGAAATAACACTAAAATATAATTATTTCCGCTTTGAGAAACAATTCTATGTACAAAGGGAGGGTACGTCAATGGGAGCTCCGATGGCGCCTGCATATGCAAATTGTTTTATGGCCCAATATGAGCAAACAAATATCGTACCTACCTTTAAGGACTCCCTTTTTCTTTATCTGCGGTACATCGATGATGTGCTAATTATTTGGCAAGGAGAAAAGATAGACTTAATAAACATGGTGCAAAGTCTAAACAATTTAGATTCCACAGTCAAATTCACATTAACACATGATGAACAAAAAATCCAGTTTCTGGATGTTGAAATTTTTAAACAGAACAACAGGTTGGGTTATAAGCTGTATAGAAAAACTACAGATCGAAATACTTTACTTTATTCTACAAGCTTTCACCCACCAAGCTCAAAAAAAGCAGTGCCCTTTTCACAGTTTTTGCGCACCATACGCAATAACTCGGAAGATGACACTTGCGAGATACAAATACGGGAAACATTTAATCGCTTTGTACAGAGAGGGTACAAGCCACATGTACTTAACATGTCATTGGAAAAGGCACGTACACATATGACACAACAGGAGGTAATAGAAACTACCCCTAAGAAACAAAATCGCTTTATTGTAACATCCCAATATACCACAGGATCACCAAAAGTGAAGGACATTGTTGATAGCCAATGGCCAATACTACAAAGTGATAAAAAGTTATCTAAAACACTGACACAAAGGCCCATGTGGGGTTACAAACGGGGGCCAAATCTAAGAGATCTACTAATGCAAACCGACCCAGTTAACTGCTACGAACAAAAAAGAGATATTTTAAGTAAACTTAAGAAAGGATGTTATAAGTGTGCAGGTTGCATTACGTGCAGATCTATGACACCCGGGGATACATTTAAACACCCCCATTCTGGGAGAACAATTAATATCAGAAGGACATAGACTCCCAACCCTAAGGTTTATGGGGATAGATTTAGTCCCAGAGCCAAAAAGAGGAGGGGATTGGGATCGTTTATTGTTACAGAAGGAAGTTTTTTGGATCAGAACACTTGACACTTTAGCCCCCCGTGGTCTAAATGAATATTGTTCCTTTGTATCTTTTTTAGAAACATAAACTATGTGGGTTCCCTGTTAATATCATATAACTATGAATAGCCGCTTCTCAGAAAAATCCTCGACATTTATATTGGTTTTAAGTTTTAAGCTTTTTACACAATTATATATTTATATTCATGTTTATATTTATACATTTATATAATTGGATATTTTAACACCCCATGGGTGGCACCAAGTTGGTTATTATGTATCACTGTATAAATTTTAACATGTTTTTAAGTTATAAATTGAAACAATATATGTTTGATTCACAGGTCACGCCCTTAAATGGAACATAACATGTTAACTGCATAACGAGTGTACACATGGGTTAATACGTGTAATTGGAAATGGGTGTGGTCTGGTGAAGGGTCACAGATGGGTGAGTCTCTATATAATGTGTTCACTTGTATTGAAATGTGTCTTGATAAAGGTCCCAGACGTGGACCGAAACGCCGATTAAATAAAGTAACTTTGAAAAGAAAATCCTGGTGTGCATCAGCATTCTATTACTATATAAGTCATTCTGTCTTTGCACCCAGGTGAAGTTTTTCCTAAGTGTGTGCTCAAGCCTTCATATATATATATATATATATATATATATATATATATATATATATATATATATATATATATATATATATATATAAAAAATTCGGCCGAATTTTTTAATGTAATTTAATAAATATGGATTTTTAATCTTTTGTACACAAACCCTGGTGTGCATCTTTTTTCTTTCGACATTTATATATATATATATATATATATATATATATATATATATATATATATATATACTGCATATACATATAAATATTTGTAAAAAAATGGGGCAACTCATGGAGTTCCTGTGCAGCCTATCTGTGGGACATAAGACCTGGTTGCAGTGTAGCTGTGCCTGTGGCAGAGGTTATGTCTCTGAGAAGTAGTCTGGACTTATCAGCATTGCATTTTTACAGTTTACTTGTTGCCCACTTAGACAGAACTACCACCCCTCCAGAACCTTTTAACCCAAAACTTCCTAAGAAAATCAAAGCTAATTTTAAGCTACTTTATGTTGGTAATAAATGTTTCTATACATTGTTTAAAAAAACATTACTGTGATTTTTAGAATGAAGACACTGGCAGGGAATGCAATTCAAGCAATGGCCCGAACCACATAATAAAATACAGGTAACTGTCAGCTTCTAGCTTCTTATATTTTTTGAATGAGGGAACTAGTCACTTGAGCCCTTTATGCAATTAAATATTGCTGCCCATCCCCAGGCCGTACCAAAGAAGCACATTATTTCATAAACCTTGACTGCACAAGAGGCTGTGGGATGGAGAAGATAAGATGATAACAGGGATTCTCCCAGGGCAATTACACTAGATGATTTCAAAGTAAATTTTGCCACTTGCTTAGAGCTGTTGATATTGCAGGTGATCATGTTAGGTACACTAATGCTCAACCTTGTTTGGGCCTTTGCAAAGTACAGTTTATTATGAAACAGATAAAATAATTTGAATGTAAACATGTTATTTGAGGACAATAACATCAAGCAGAAGGTTTTTATTCATCTACAGAAAATTCCCTCATAGGTTTAATATCAGGTATATAGATTTTTTTACCATGAACAACACCTTGCACTAGAAACCAAGCACACGTATCTATCATGTATTTTCAGTGATAGTGCCAGGATGGAAAATAAATCTTTAAATCCTAAAGAAAGTTTTTCCAAGTGGTAACAATCATTATTGCTTGTTAAAAATGTTTGCCAAATAATAAGTATGAGAGCGTTGCATTGAATAATTTGATTTACATCTCATAAAAAGCCACCACAGTGTATTGGCAAAGTATTTAAGAAAATAATCTATGTTATAAACTTGCAAATATCTTATTCATATTAACAATAATATGATATATATATATATCAATAATAACAAAACCTGGTATATGTGTTCTCTCTCTTTCTGATGTTGTTATTTATGTTCCTTATGTGCACTGATGGTTTCTATACATACCACTACAGGGAAAATATAAGCAATGCCACCAAAATAGCGTTTTATCACACTGGGTGCCCACAAGATTTCCTTTCTGTCCAGGGAACCAAAAACTCAGTAATAAAGAAAAATCCTGGTGGCATTCCAGATTAAAGGTAAACTATAGCCCCCAAACAATGTAGGTCTCTATAAAAATATATTGTGTAAAACAGCTCATATATATAACCCTGCTTCATCTAAATAAACCATTTTCATAATAATATGAAATGTGCCATTGGGTAATCCTAAATAGAAAATTTCCATTTTAAGCAATAACGGCTACCCCCTGTGATCCTAAGAGTCACGGTGCACACATTCTGTCTTTTGCTTCCACACTTCTACCTGTTACAATTACTGTTCCTGCATTATTTCTGGTCAGGTGATCTCTGAGGGAGCACGCAGACCATCACAAAGTGCAATCATGAGCATTCGGTCTAACACCCACTGTAGCATTGATCAACTACAGTTTTTTACAGTGCTCAAACTAACCTTCACTCTGGTATTGACTTGCTGCTACAAATGATATGTACATCAATCAATTGCACAAACAAAATAAAGAAAAATGCCAGCACTTAAATTCAGCCCGTCTAAATCCCTTTAAATACATTTTACAAAATTTTAAGTGTTAGTACCACATTTTAGCCAAAATATGTAAGCTCATATGCCATGTCAACTCCTACAATGCTGTTGCGCATTCAGGAAGACGGCACCAACAAAGACAGATGCAGTGGCCATCCCTGCAGAGGGTGACATCCCCGTCACAACCCCACTAGACCTCACAACTGTCTACTGTGTACCTAATGTTGACGTGCATTTAAAAACATTTAAAAACACCCAACTGTCTACGATATGAATAAAACAAAATGTCTAACTAAACTTAAGTAATCAAAAAGATAGTGGGTAAAAGCTATAGGCAGAACATATAAAGCAAATATTTGGTTTCCGTAGGTTCCTATGTTAGCGATGACTAATTACATCATTGGCATTGCACAGGGCTTGTCCATAACTGCCTAGTCTGTTTAAGTCCATGCTATATATTAACCACCAATGCGCCTTAGCCCTCCCTCATAATTTTAATAATAGGTCACTACTAAGACATTTAGGAGCAGATTTATCAAAATGTGAGATTAGAGTTTGCCACAGAAAAACTCACCCACTTTCAGTGCGATTTTTAGACGTATATTTATAATTGGGTGAAAAGAAGAGGTCACCGTTTGATTAATACGCTTCTAAAAATCCCCCCCCTCAAAAAAAATCCAATTGAATAGAAAGTGGGTAAGTTTTTCTGTGGTGAGCTCTAATCTCACAGTTTGGTAAAATTGCCCCTAATTCCAGTACAAAATTAATGGTCTTATTTATGAAAAGATTTTAGGGTTTTTCGCTAATTCGAATAAACTTTCAATTGAACGTTTGCTTATTTATTAGAAAATACAAACAGAAAAAACTTGATTGAATACAATTGTGGAAAAAACTTGGATACCTCAAAAAAACTGGAAAAACTCAAGTTAAAAAAATGGCTTATGTTTTGCATAGGACAACTACATTGACTTCTACATGAACTCACAAGTTTTTACATGCTGAAATTTTACATTCAAGATTTTCAATTTTTTTGTGCTTAATAAATACCAAACATTCGAGTTTTTAAACAAGTCAACTCAATGCTCTGGTAACCACTCCCCAATAAAGTCCACATGGGCACCGGGTTAAAAAGGCTGTTTATTCTGCAAAAGTATTTTCTTAAATTTGCCTTTAATGTGCAAGTTCATTAAAGGCAAAGGCAAAATCAGTTAATAAATACATAAATAAATAAATACATTTTTAAAATACCCTATACAAATATAATAGTACACCAATCCTAAAACCATTCTAAAATGCCCTATAAAAAAGCTCTCAAATTATTGGGGGAGGGGTTAAAAGAGCATTGAATGGACTTGCAAAAGAAATGTGAAGTGTAAACATGACAACCATCTGCACCATAACACTGCAGAAAGTGATTGCTTGATGCATTCAGAAGTTTCACTTATGTAAATCCAATAAGTTTTAAAACCTCTTAAAAATAAAGGCAAATTACACTGTGGGCACCGTCCCTGCTTTTTAATGTTTAATGTTTTCTGCAGAAAAAGAAATACCCTGGAGTTGATAGTGATATGCTGTTTTGAAATCAGGAATCTTGTAAATTGCCAATCCCACCAGAGAGTGAAGAAGCCACAAGCTGAGTTTTATTGTTTAAAGAAAACACCATTGCGCCTTGCTTTAATTTATTCTACCTTTTGAATAAAACACTACAAGCACTTTGTTTTATCTCATTATAATTTTATTTTGGAGACAGTACTTTGTAAAAATCACTATAGCACTTTGGAAGACACAAGAAAAATCAGTACATAGACTTTCTATGTTTCAAGACACACATAGATTTATGTTGCAACACCCTGGTGACCGCACTGAATATTAACAATATTGCGCTAGGTTCTGTTATTTGTTTTTTTCCATAGCCTGTGGTGCTGATCTATAATTTTATCTTGATTTGGTGATCCAGTGGAGGAACTGCGAAAAAGATCGGCAAAGGAAAAAATTCTGAGGGTTCACTTTCCCTTTAATCTTGCAAATGTTGTTTGTTTTGCAATTTTAACTCTGTAATACTCTTTCATACAAGCTTTGGACAGAGATAAAAGTATGGATGAATTATGTTTAGCAATTGCTGCCCAAGGCTTTTGGCGTGCATTAGTATAATACAATGTTGTCTATAATCTGACTGTGCCAACAAGATGAATCAGTGACTCAATTCATTTTACAAGGCTATATACCTGCAAGCACTGGTTAAATGCCCCTTATAAACATTGTGTTAGCAGGTCTATTAATCTTATTCTTCATAGTCCTAAATAAAAACTGGTGAAAAAACTTTTTGCCAGCGATAAGATTACCTTTGTTAACGTCAAGGACAAGGTACTTTATTATTATTATTATTATTATTATTATTATTATTATTATTATTACAGACATAAGTATAAAAAAAAGTTTAAAAAAAATTTAGAATTGTTTGGGAAATAGCATTGAATTTCTGGGGGGGTATTATAAATAAGGTTAGATTCAATACTAGTATTTTCATTTATAATACATTATTATAATAAAACTAAGGGACCTTGCAAAATACAGGGTTAAAATAGAAATATATCTTTGTCACTGCAGACCTAAATTGCGCTTTTAGAATGTATATGCATATAATAATGAACAGATCAATTAATGCAATGTTAACAGATACAGCATTTGGTAGGCTACATGTGAGTATGTGTGAACAAACATAATTATAAAAGTCACACCTTAAAGACTATGTAATTCACAGAGGCCAGAAAAATGAATATAGTTCATGTAGTTAGTTTAAGGCAAGAGAATGTTAAACACAATGGTGAAATCTGAAAATCTGTTTTAGCTCTCCATAAGGTTCCATGTATATCAGAACCTCCTATTTATTTACAGTATTGTTGCTGGATTGAGCTGTTTCACTGCACTGCAAGTTTCTTTAACCGTTTTCACCTTCCTAACAATATGCATTGAATTGTATTGTAATAAAAACCTTGAATCAAGAGGCTGTTAACCCAAAAATGTTATAAAAGAAAATGTAAGCAATCCTTTAATATACAATCATACATTATTGTTTGTCTTATGCTACTACTGAAGCCTGTCTGAACTCCTGGACAGTTTCACACTCTCTAATTCTAAGTGGATGCTGCGGCAGGGGCTCCTTTATAACCTCTACCAGTCCACCCTGTGCATTTGGCTCCAAACCAAGCTCTTCCAGGGTCCACCTCTTTTCCCGAATGTCCTCTGGGGGTTCACAGCCTGTCGGGTTACTCGCTTGCCTGTAACCTTTAACCTTGTTACTTACCTGTGTCACCAAATACACATCTTTAGCCAAGACTATTGCAGTAGTGAAGTAAGTCTTAAGGGCAGGCCAAAGACCCAAGAAACCAGGACATTACATCAGTGGTCAGCCTGCTTGGTCCTTGTCAAGACACCGAGCTGGACAACAATGCTGCAACCACCAGGGCTGAAAGTGTTGCTGGCCAACTTAGAAATTTAACACATATGCTGGGATTGATAATATTCTAGTCACTCAATTTCCAAGTGAATATGACATGCTGGATTTCAGTAGCACTTTAAAAACTGAAAACGTTACAGTCATTTTGTTCTTGAATCATTGTACAACTGCTTTAATATACTGTACATGCTTGTGTCTCCTTTCTTTTTTGTAAAAAAAAAAGAAGAATCCTGACATTTTTTATGACTGAGATTTTGGCTTTACTTTTAATTGTACACTCTGTCACAGGAGTCACCGACCTTATTGAAACAGACTTTTTACAAAACTTTAGGCTTCAAAGTCCTTGATAGCTGAGGGACTATGATAGAAAAGGCACACTTGGCAAGGAAACAAAACCAAAATATTTTAAAAATCTTAGTAGGAAATATAGATATCTTTACTGGCATTCATAGAAATGTGGGACACATATTCCTTTAAAATCCATGTGTAGAGCATTGAACATTAAAACTACAGAGTACCAGCTCTGTACTTTTTTGTTATTATGATATAGCACATGCATTGTGTACACCTATAAATATAAAATGGATGACGTTTGCAGCAAAACGCTGGACACATTGGGCTGCTAAACATGGATAGCGGTACAGCAGCCATTAACCTTAATAATACATAGACAATGTTATGCTTGATTAGGGATTTAATTTATTAGGGGTTTGAGTGGCGCTGAAGCACATAGTGAGAGTGTATTTGAACTGCTGAGAGGTATGGGACAGCCTGATTCACCCGTTCTCTCTTCTGCGCCATAGCAACAGAGGTGTGGCCCTCTCCCCCTCTCCTTTGGCGCACAGTTCTGGTGTAAAGTCACTTCACCTTCACTGTGCACCATCCCAGTGGGCAATACAGCAAACTCCCTACCTCCCAGAAGTTTTACTTAACACCCTGCCATTCCAGAGTTATATAAGGCTTTGTGCTTTTATACAGTAGCTAGGTGGTTAATGTATCCTTGCCTGGTTCTTGGTCATATATCCACAAGAAGTCACATGCCCACTGCCCATGCCTATAAAATAAATAAAATGCAATGTTGCTCTGCACTGGTAAAACTACTGTGTTTGCTTAAGAAAAACTACTATTGTTTATATAAATAAGCTGCTGTGTATGTAAGACACTCCGGCAGATTTCTTTATTGTCTTACCTCCCGGTGCGTCTCCCCCCATCTGATGACATGCAGGCTCACGCCTCCAGTGACGTCACCCATGCCACCCGGGTGCAAGTGATGCTGGCATTGCTTTGTCAGTGTTTGACACTGACACTTGCGTTTTGGCGCAGAGCATCATGGCGTCATTTTCCACCGACAGATTTAAATTTCTGGCGCCTATTCCCCTTTAAAAGGGCCTGTCTCCATTGTAACAGTGCCCAAGCTGGCTTCTGTTTACAGATCCTGTAGCATTATTACTGTTTGGAATATCCTGTTTTTTTTACTTCTGCCTGTTTTGACTCCGATTCTTGCCTCCTGCCTTGAACTTTTTGCCAGTTTTTCACTCGTTCCGCCGCAGAAAGCCCAGGCCGCAAAAGGGCGTTGGTGAACATGGAATCTACAGGGGTTCCCTGTGCATCTGAGTGTACCCGCTACTTTAAAGCTTCCTGAAGATGAGTATGTTACAGTGTAGCCATGGGGGCAGCCATTCAGAGGAGAAATGGCTCAAGTTACACAGCACATAAGCTCTGTATGTTATCTGTTATCCACTATTTAACCTGTGCCATATAGTCTTTTTTCTATTCCCGCTGCTACACAGCAGCTTGTTTATATAAAACTATAGTATTGTTTCTGAAGCAAACACATCAGTTTTACCAGTGCAGGGCAACACTACATGATATTTTCATTACTTTAAAACACTTTAATTTTTTTGTGTTACTTTTCTTTATGTTTGAAGTAAAGTTTAATATTTTGGTACTAAGATGGTGGAAGGGTAAGCAATTAGTTAGTCCTCCCCACATCCCCTTATGATACATAAAAGGACATGGAAAGGTAGAATCACTGAGAGTAGTTGGCACTTCCCAGTAATTCTAGTATTTTCAGACCCCAGGGCAAAGCTCCTTTTCCAAAAACACACTGGCCCTGGGTATTTTTCTTTCCACTATTGACCACCGATACTCCAGCATCCTCTACACCATTCTGAGCCAGCACATGTGTAGTATAGGAATTCTTTTGTAATTTCTGTACTGTGCATGTGCCGCATGAGAGTATGCTAAGGCACAGGAAGATTATGGCAGTGTGGCACTGAGACTAAAATGATCCCAGTCCAGTGCAAGTATCGGCTCCAGATCTAAAGAATGTGACTAGACTCACTTGGGTTTTTTTTAACAACTTTGCATCCCCTAGTGATTAACCCTTTCCTTGTCCTGTAAAGTTATACTGCCACTGTGAAACATGTTCTTAAAGGCATACTGTCACGAGAAAACAAGTTTTTTTTAAAAAAAAAAAACACATCAGTTAATAGTACTGCTCCAGCAGACTTCTGCACTTAAATCCATATTTCAAAAAAGCAAACTGACTTTCATATTTAATTTTGAAATCTGACATGGGGCTAGACATCATCAGTTTTCTAGGAGCCATTCTTTACTGCTGTACTGCAAATTTGAGTGATATCACCCCTCCCTCCCCCCCAGCAGCCTAACAACAAAACAATGAAAAGGTAACCAGATAGCAGCTCCCTAACGCAAAATAACAGCTCCCTGGTAGATCTAAGAACAGCACTCAACAGTAAAAATACAGGTCCCACTGCAAAACCTTCAGCTACATTGAGTAGGAGAAACAATAGTCTGTCAGAAAGCAGTTCCAGAGTGCAGCACTGGTTCTTTCTGATAGCACATGACCAGGCAAAATGACTTAAGATGGCTGCCTACACACCAATATTAAAAAAATACACTTATTGGCTCAGGAATGAAATTTTATATGGTATAGTGAATTATTTGCAGTGCAAACAGTGTAATTTAGGAATAAAAATGACACCATAAAATCATGAAAGAATCCCTTTAACACATCAGTAAATATCGCCCCTAAGCAGACTAATGGTGCTAGTGCAGTTGGTTATTAAAATACTTATATTCATAAATTTCAACCCATATTAATAAGAAACAGAATGGTTGATTTTATGCTTTTGCTGTCTGTTACAATGCTCCTTTGAAAAGCTGCCCCATATGCCATTAGCTGCAGACTCTCTGAATCACCTCCTACAGTAAAGGCCATACACACACATGTACATACATGTAAACTGACTTCTAAGGGGCAGAGAGTATGACACCCCAAATACATTAAATTCAGGAAGAGGGGGATGTTAAAGATGAACTTGATTATTTTAAAAATGGTTCTGGATTTTTAATTGATCATGTTTAAAAAGTTTCTAATTTACATAATATGAAGCTTATATTGAATTTACATTTTCATGAAAGTTCCTCTTTAATTAAATGCAGTCAAAGTACAGCTGAGCTTTTCAGTTGTTGTGAAGCAGGGCACAGTAAAGTAATTCCAAAGCTGTATCAATAGCCTGAAGCCACTTCTACCCCGTTTCATAGCCACACTCACATATATACTGTACAGTAGGGTTAGGTAACTCCCTGTCCCTTACCAAATCTTAAAACACCTTTTGTCTAACTTGTTATACTAACTAACCTAACCGTTACTATTATATATTAGATGATTTATTACAATGTATCTGTCCTTTTCGCCTCTTCCTTTTTACTCTCCATCATAATTTTCAATCATTTTACTTACATTTTCTTTATCTGTTTCATTTTTTTCTTTTTGGTGCATGAATTATTTTCCTTGTTCAGTCTGCTTCTGTCATTAAACATATTTTTTTTACCTTCCTTTCTCCACCTCTCTCTCTTCTACATTTTTTAATGCTATATTTTCTTTTCTTCTGAGATACTTGAGTATTTTACAAACTTGCAATTATATAACAGCTTTTCAATGTTTAGAAAATAAAAGCAAATATCTGATTTCTATTCATAACTGCATTGGTGCAATATGGCACCTACCTGTAGTATAATTTAGCACCTGTGTGTAGTGTGGACCTTCCCAGTACAATGCCATAATAGTCATGCTGCTGTATGGTGATTAGAAAGACAGCATGTGATTTTTTTATTTGGAACCCCATGTACAGTACCTTACATAAATGGGTTTTTGCACAAATGACTGCAGCAAACTTGCATAGCTGTAAGTGCAATGAGCCTCTATGTCTGTACTGCAGATGAAGGAAAAGCAATAGTTGGTGATGGAGAACCCATTGTGGCTATGACTCCGCTTTAGATCTAAAGAGCAAAGAAGAGACACAGGTTATATAATAGAAGATACTAAGTTTACCCAAACTTTGTGCCTGTTATTTCATATGGGGGAGTGAGTAGTTAAAGGGATACTGTCATGGGAAAAAAATTTTTTTCAAAATGAATCAGTTAATAGTGCTGCTCCAGCAGAATTCTGCACTGAAATCCATTTCTCAATAGAGCAAACAGATTTTTTTATATTCAATTTTGAAATCTGACATGGGGCTAGACATATTGTCAATTTCCCAGCTGCCCCAAGTCATGTGACTTGCACTCTTTACTGCTGTACTGCAAGTTGGAGTGATATCACCCCCTCCCTCCCCCCCCCAGCAGCCAAACAAAAGAACAATGGGAAAGTAACCAGATAACAGCTCCCTAACACAAGATAACAGCTGCCTGGTAGATCTAAGAACAACACTCAATAGTAAAAACCCATGTCTCACTGAGACACATTCAGTTACATTGAGAAGGAAAAACAGCAGCCTGCCAGAAAGCATTTCTCTCCTAGGGGTAAATTTATCAAAGAGTGAAGTTCCACCACTAGAGTGAAATTCCGCAGCTCTCAACTCATTTCTATGGGATTTTGAAAGGCATATTTATCAATGGGTGAAAGTGAAAGTTCACCCTTTGATAAATACGCCTATAAAAATCCCATAGAAATGAATGGAGAGTGGCGGAATTTCACTCTAGTGGCGGAACTTCACTATTAACTTCACTCTTTGATAAAGTGCAGGCACAAGTCAAATGACCAGGGGCAGCTGGGAAATTGAAAAATGTCTAGCCCCATGTCAGATTTCAAAATTGAATATAAAAAAATCTGTTTGCTCTTTTGAGAAATGGATTTCAGAATTCTGCTGGAGTAGCACTATTAACTGATGTGTTTTGAAAAAAACATGTTTTCCGATGACAGGATCCCTTTAAGACTGAGTATCAGTGCCCTACAATTCAAATCACAATGCACTTACTCAAATTCAGCACATGACAAAACATCTAATATTATAAGGAAGAGTGTCTAATATCAAGATCATACAGTGCTTCTGTCATTTCTTTCTTGATTTGTTAGCTTTTACTGGCATGGAAGGGACAAGTGTGCAAGGATCAACTTTGCATTGTTTGCCTTGTTTTTCCCAGCATGTCTATATCTGGGTAACTTTACATTCACAATATATTGGGAAGCAACTTCTGTAGGTCACATTGTGCATTTTTGGATTGGTTCATTTGTTATGTGATAAAATGCAGGTTTTGTACAGTCTATTGTGATGCCTGTTAAAATGCTACAGTCTACATTGCGTTTATGGATAATTGTCCAGATTATATGAACTACTATTCTATAAACTCAAAGTATGCAACAAGGTTCCTAGAAATTAGAAAGTTATCAAAACATAACTGGAAAATGAAAAAATCAATGGCCCTACCCTCTGAACTTAATTATAATACAGTAGCCATCATCACATATACGTATCTGTATATAGGGGGTAGAGGCTACATCTAAAAGCCTTCAAGGAAGCAAATACCTTTCATTTTGCTTTATGTTGCCTCACGTTTCAGGCCAAATTGGTAAATAAACAACATGACCAAACATGAAAATAAGACTTAGGGCAGATTATTGAGAAAAAAATTAGAGCAGAATTTTGGAGACTAAAAAAGAAGAAAGAAGATGAGGAACTCAAACAGCTCAGAGCTAGAAAGAAAAAAAATAGAATTTGGGAAATGATGTTTGAATTGGATCTGGAAAAGAATCTGCAAGTAAAGCAAAATAAATGCTGGAACTGTGGTAAAAAAGAGAAACTAGGAGAGGTGGAGGAAAGCTGGAAAGAATGAATGAAAAGAGTTCAACCCAAGGGTGAACGGCAGGAGGAGAAAAGCAACATGGAAACTAAAGTTGTTTCCAAAATTTACTTTGTTACTATGCACTGCTTGAGTTTCTTTTCTAAAAAGCTGCTAACAATGTAAGAAATAGGCAGATTTTATTTTCTTGAGGAGAGTAGTGTAGGGACCACTAAATACGGTAGATAATGAAGGAACTTATTTGAATAGTTTAATTGACAAATTGGTTCCTTCTGTTAAAAAAAAGAAACAATTACTGCTCATTTTAAAAAAAAAAAATCAGAATAAAGCTTGCATATTTATAGGAGGGGCAGGCTAAGCTCAAGGAATTTCCTTCGAAAAGACATCTCAGTGATTTACAACTATAAACATGTCAAACATAACTTTCTCACCTGCAGCAAATTAATGCTTTATCATTGCAAAGAGACAACAACTGCTGATCTTGCTCTTCTGTCACATTAGCAGCCTGTTTAGTATTGTGTGTGTTTGTTTGTCAAAAGTATGTGTCACATAGTTTTGGAGGATGTACTGTATGTAATATTGACAAAAGAATGCACTATTTAAAACACAGTAATACACTGCAATTATTAAGAACTTTGTTAGCCTTAGTATATTTCTATATTTGTGTGTATATCTTTATTTATGTAAGCACTACATGTATACGCAGCACTGAACAGTAACAGTACAAACTGAATACAAACATTGCAAAGAATATAAATATACATGGTTACAAAGATTAAGTGCTGTTTGCTAAGGGACACAGGAGGTTTCTACCCTGTAGATCTTAAGAGTTATACATAATCTGTAACCTGTTTATAAGAGCTAGTTGTTCTCTGGTGTTAGAGATCGAGGGACAACCTCCTGCATTCAACCTGTTGCAGAACTAACAAAAGGTTCAACAATAGTTTTAGGACAGAAGATTCCTTTGTTCAATAAAAGTCATGATACCCTGGTTTAATACTCAGTTAGGAAGCATGATGTATTTTATTTGTATCCCCTATCCTTGGATCTGTATGCAAATAAATTGTGTTGCTTTAGGGGTCATTAGTGCAAGTACCCAAGATTGGTAAAACTGGCTGCAGCAAATAAAGGAGAATAAAAATAATGTAGTCCTCAGTTTTAATTCAGTTGTTTCTAGTACCTCAACTGTCAGGCTCTTCCAAGTATCTGATAAAATCCAATGCTTCAACTGAGTATTTCCAAAAATAAAATGGGAGCAAATAAATTGCGAATCAAAATCCCTATTGTTGAAAATTCCTGGAAACACCAGTCATGCCACAGCCCAGTTCTTATGTTCAATGTCTCAGTTGATCTGCAAAAAATAAAAAAAATGGTTTCTAGGTGATGGTCTAAAAAACAGTTTCAGGAATAAATTTTTTCTGTGCTGTTGGTTCATTCATTTAGTTCTGTTATTATTATAAAGGTCTAGTGTATAACAAACATTTGCTACAATATGCCATTTGTAATGTAAATTCTGCTTCTATTCACACAGTAAATACCATAATAAATAATATATTAAAATGAATGTCAAATAAACCAGCTTCAAAATACGTGGCCCAAAATGAAGGTTAATGACAATTCAAACAGCCAAACTTGATGTTCTTCTGATA
>NC_054375.1:73884683-73892183 GCF_017654675.1 Xenopus laevis
AATAGCAGACAATGAATTAGTATTTGCAAATCTCCAAATGTTGTTTGCCTACAACTCCCAGCATCCCCTCACATCCACCACTTATCCAGGCATGGGTGAACTATTTCCAGGTCACTAGCCAGATGTGCAAAAAATACTTCACAACCTTTAGTTCAAGTACGGAAATGTGTCTTTTGGAATATATTTCTGATAAAGAATGAAGCATGCTGTTTTATTTAAATGTTGAAGCTACCTATAAATATATGCAAGTTCCATTCAGTCTTTTTATTAGCACACTGGCAGGTGTCTGTCTTGAAGAGGCCTATGTAAATTAATATAAACAGTTCCACTGTGCATAAAAAGCAGCTACTGCTAATAGTATGGCTGGCCTAGTAATGAATTGCAACATGTGACCTACATTGGCAGATTAAAGTCTAGGACATTACTTCAGGCAAGGGGCCTAGTGCTCCCTTCTCTTACCTCTTATTGTATCTTTTCTCTACAGGCCAACTATAATCAACAACCATGGTGACTAGACACTGGTGTGTAGATATTGGGCTATCTATTTAAAGTTATGAACTTCAGTATCACATAGGGAGCATGCAGGCTAAGCACTTATGTAATACGGTTTGGCCAACTATGTTGAGTGACAGTCCAGCAAGCAGTTTGGCATAATGCCTTATTTTTTTTATCCAACTCCTCTCACAACTGCAATTTCAAGCTAAACTTACAAGTAGGGCTAAACTGTAGGGAACACAACATTAAGCTTCATAAATACACATATCTGAAAAAATTTAGTAGTTGGTCATTTAAAGCTGTCTGCACACAACCGCCCCCCCTATGAAAAAAAAACCTTGTTAAACAAACAATAAAGAATGCATGGTATGCCTCAACATTGCTCCCTTTTGTTTGGGTAACTTGCCATTCTGTCCAGGACTGTATATAGCTTTTACATGTATTACATTACTGTGGAAACACTGCTGTATAGAGAATGCAGATGTATGCCCGCGATCAAAAAATATGTACATACTTCTCATTCAGGAATTTAACACGCAAATACGCGATACCTCGGTGGTAAAAGAGACAAACAAACCTAACATTCAGTGCTACCCTATCATAAAGTGAACAGTTCTAATTGAGCTATGTCTTTATATCCTGCTATTTGTACATAGAAAAAAGCCACATCTTGATAAAAAATAAACACAAAAGCACTGTTGTGACTATAACAGGGAGTCATATACTAATTTATATAATAAGTGGTTGTGCACTCTTTATTCAAGATTATGGCTGCAAGAAATGGCATGAATTGCTGGGTGTGTTTAATGCTGGATTATAGCAATTTGAAACATGTCAAACACATGGCTAACGCCTCATGCTTCACTCATTCTTGCGTAAACCTGCATAGCCACCATCCATTATACCCTTGGTAACAACACAATTCTGCAAGTAAATATTGTTACACTAAGTAACCTTTCAATTCAAGTTGTTTAGGAAGAGAAAATGCAATCTTCTGCAGTCAGTTCCAGTGTCAGTTTAATGTTTCAAAAAGGAAGTGATGTAGAGAATAACTATCTATAATGTGACTGCTCAAATATAAAAGAAAAAAAAAAAAGAAAACTTACTGGATTGTTTCCTCTTAAATATTTGGCAAGTTCTGTTACATGGCAGAGAGTGTACAGTACCCATGAATAAAAAAAAAATAACCAGCACAATAAACTGGAAATCAGAAAAGCTGTTCAACACACAGCAGGCTTTGTTTTACTTTTGCTTCAGCCACTGCTCTGTATCTGCAAGTGGAAATATGAGATCCTCTTTTAACACATTGGGTGCCAAAAGAATGCGTCCCGGGCTTCACAGGATTTAGGTGAAAGTGTGACAACTCAGGGGGTTGGCTGATGCCTATCCAACATACTGAATATTTGGATAAAGCACCTCTTAAACATGAGAATAGTATTCTACATATATTTTATCTTTTATTTTTTTGTTTCATTCACAAATGATCCTTATTATGTTGTTTATTTCCAGACTGTACACTGATTATAAAGGCATCCTGAGCCTCTTTCCCCATAGAGCTTGCAATCTTTGTTTCTTTTGTACCTGAGGTGCAAATAGGTTAAATGTCTTTCCTAAGGCTAAGGTTACATTAATGGTTACAACTGAGGATAAAATAATATAGCAGCTGACCTAAATTATGAGATATAGGAAGATACTTACCCTAACCTGAAAATGGTTTCCTTCCTAGAACACACACCATATGAAGGTAGAACATATATATATATATATATATATATATATATATATATATATATATATATATATATATATATACACATAACTATATAATATGTTCTACCACCATATGTTCCTGAAAGTCTTCAGTGCATCACACCAGTATTATAGAATACTGATACTTCAGATGTGATTACAAATAAAATCATTTGTAGTGGCTCTGTTGGATCTAAGTATGTAAACAGGTTGAGAAAGAAGATATCTTTTTAGAGCTACTTTTTAAAAATGACAGAAATACGATTTTTCAGAATTCCTCTATGAATTACAAGTGACCCAATTATTATTATTATTATTATTATTAAGCATATTTTACATTGTATTAAGGTCTTAAATTGTTCCTATTTGTCTAAAATGAATTGCCCCGCTTTTGTAAACTAGAACTGCCAGAGGTTATCTGAGGATGCTGGGAGTTGTAGTTAAACAGCAGCTGGCAGCTGATGATTCTGTGAGTGGAAGCTTAACAACAGCTGCAGTACCATAAATCCCTGTCCTATAACACAGACAGAGCTGGGAAATCAGACTCCAGCTTCCTCAAATAACTGAATTCAGTAGCTGAAGAATGCTGGGAGTTGTAGTTTTAAAGAGCATGTGGGTTGTGAGTATAACAAGTATTTTACAGAGAAATGGACATGCAGATTTTTTGACCCTAATTGTCCTCTAACTATATAAGTGTTCTAGTCCTGGAGATTATGTCTAATCAGGCTTTCCTCTTTACATTTCCTAGAAAGTGTAGCAATGATAAATATGAAGGCTTCTTTACTCGTGAAGAACTACATTCGAATTTTTAAACAACTAGTGATGGGAATCTGGCACATTTTGCTGAATATTTTAAACATTGTGCATATAAAATTTATGCCTAATTTGAATACTTATTAGCCATCTAATCCAAGAAAGGAGTAGTAGCTTTTTTTTTTGTCTTGTAAGAATTCAGTGTGTGCTCTACATTTTCCATTAGTAATATTATTCTTGGTTAATGTTTAATATGATGTTTAACAAGGTCTGTTTGTTCATAAACACATCTAGGTTAGTGATTGTTTACAGTAGTTATGGCAGCGGTAACCTTTTAGTAACACTTCTTCCACTAACTGTTCTAGGTGCATGGCCTAATATGATACCATATTTACCCTTGTGCGTCTTCAAAGCATCTGCCAGTCTATTAGTGATACAGAAAATGCAGATTTGTGTATTATCAATGGGAAGCAATGAATGAAAGGTATGATTAGCTGACCCGATCAGCCTTGGAATACAGTGGGCATTTTGCTGCAAATGATACTGATAATAACCAAATTCCATGCTGAAACGGTCTTAACTGGCTATCTTGTCATGCTTCATAGAGGCGTAATTGTTGATGTTTAATCTCAACTACCATACTTGACAAATACTATCAGTGGCATATTAGGTGTTGCGTAGAAGGACGTAATAAAAGGCGCAGGCATTTTTACGTGAGAAATGTAATGGCCAAGATTTCTTGATACTCAGAGACCATTAAAGTACAATAAATTGTAGCTGAGCATATTCATGATAGTGACCTTTCTGTGCTACTGATGCACAATGTACCTTGAAATTTTAGTTTGTAAGGGCACTTGGTTCTTTATTTACTGCAAGGATTTCAACTGATCTTGGCAGGACATCACATTGCTACCCTGAAAGTACAGTATATTTATGCAGTGGAAACGATAAAACATTTATTACTGTAGAGAAGGTAATATGCATAATTTATGCTGTTTTTAGCACAATCATTAGTGATATTCTTGATAGATTTTATTTCTAGCTTTCATATCTAATACATGCCTGGAAAATTAATTTTATATCTTTCATTTATTTGCCTATGTTAAAATTGAGTTTTAAGTCATCTTCAAGTGAACAGTTTGATTGCTTCTCATGCATAAGCTTAATTACTTCCCAGGAAGGACAGTATTAAATGTTTTAAATGTCAGAAAAATAAATGAATATCAGTCGTTTGATTAAAAGAATAGGCAATATCTGACGTGTTTGCAGCAGGAGCTTTTTCTTAAAATGCCTCGGAGGCAAAATTTTATTTAGTCACAAAAAAAAAGAGACAGAGAGAGAGAGAGCCCCATAACACTATTTATCATTGCTCTATACCATATGATTTGTAGCACTCGTACAAAATTTTAATTTTGTATGATTAGCTTTGCATCATTAAACAATAGCCTTGCATAAGATGTGCTGTAAAATTCTGACAGAATCAAGACAGGGAATATTTTAAATAAGGCTGTATAGTCTTCCATGGTTGTCAATGTGAGATAATAGGAAAAATAGTGAAGTGAGTGCATTCAGGCTTTCATTTAACTTCATTTTATAGGTAGACTTTCAAACGTAACCATTTATAAATGCTTTTTAACTTTGCTGCATGCATGGCATACTATTTTGGCTGTTAAATGTAACCAGACAAAGAAAAGCTTATACAGACCATAATTTCAGTGATTAGTATCTGGATGAAAGCTGAATTTGTATTGCATTTCTTGGTAAATTACTGAGCCTGTGTGTGTGTGTGTGTGTGTGTTTTTTTTTATTCTCCTCTTCTAAAGATGCTGTCTCTGTAATTGGCAGAGAGGGACATCTTGATAATAGAAGTGCGAAAGTGTAACGTGTGTGTTAATTGATACTTCTTAATCACTTTTAGGTATTAAGTCATGATGCAGGAATCTGCAACAGAGACAATAAGCAACAGTTCAATGAATCAAAATGGAATGAGCACTCTAAGCAGCCAATTAGATGCTGGCAGCAGAGATGGAAGATCAAGTAGTGACACGAGCAGTGAAGTAAGCACAGTAGAACTGCTGCATCTGCAACAACAGCAGGTAAGTTTTGTTTTTTCCTTCAGCATTTGCTTACAAAATAATGCAGCTTCTTCCTTTTTTTGAGCTAAAGAGTTGGGCTTGCCTCATAGAATTGCTAGAGCAGAAGCTGCCTTTAGATTTTTAGAGGAAAATGTTTGTTTGTTTGTGTGTATTGCTACTCGGAATGTCAAGTGTGTTTGGTCTCCATCTGCAGCAGTTGTTTACTTGTTTATAGTGATTCATTATAGCTGTTGCCACAGGTACCTGGCCTGTTGTGCAATATGTTTTTAAGAGGGTGCTGCCAAATCTAAAAAATGCTACTTTTTTAGAAAGGGTTTTCTAGCATCTGGTGTACAGAGGAAAACAGTGCAGAATTATCAGTTGTGATATTAAGCTTTCCACCAGAGGGCCACATTAGTTACTTGATACCACAGTTGTCTCTAAGAAATGAATTGTTCCAAACTCTAAGATAAGGTGAAAAGGGAGCAGCTTATATTAAAACACATATGCTCTTATGTTTTCTCTATTGCCACAGAGATCCTTGCAGCTGAATAAAACAAATAATTATTTGTTGCCTTCTACAAACATTTATTTGAAATTATCGTATTAAAAGGAACACATTTAGACACAGCATCAAAACCCTGTTTGATAGCTTGATTTTAATTTGTTATCAGTCCAAGAGAGGTGAATATTATTTGTTTTATTCAGTTTTGTGCCATTCCCATTTAGTAATAAACATTTGTAGGAACTCATTTTTTTCAACAGTTAAAATGTTGTTATATTTGTATAACAGCATTATTAATTATAAGCATGTTTCTATATTAATCATAGCAATTTTTAATTTATTTTCCCCTGTGTTATAGTTATTGTTTTTTAGTAT
Source organism: Xenopus laevis (assembly GCF_017654675.1). NCBI lineage: Eukaryota > Metazoa > Chordata > Amphibia > Anura > Pipidae > Xenopus > Xenopus laevis. The sequence goes on from NC_054375.1 coordinate 73,890,636, forward strand.
GGGAACCTTTCAATATCTTGCTCTACCACATATTACTTTAGGCCACAATTTCACCAGACAATAAAGCTTTTACTTGCATGGTGACTCCTAAGTTAGTAAAAATAAAAATGTTTTTTTTTCAAAATTAACAAAAAAAAATTGTTAGCCTTATTTCTTAATTTCTGCGAACACAAAATCCAAAGTGTGTAGAAAAATGCATAGTATTTAATTTACCTTCCATAAAAGTAAACGGTCATTCAAGTATTTCATTTCAATTGCCTATTTGTGCATATAGTCATTATGAAAAATGATAGCACTAATTTTATTCCATCACGTATAAAAATGTACCTTGCAGAACTATTGGCAGTAAAAGTGTGTTTTTAACCTGCTTTCTGTTGTGATAAAAAGGTATGTTTTACTTTGAAGCGCTTAAAAATAATAATCCTAAACACAACCAGTACAGTTAGGGTTAGCTGAGTAGTTTAAAAGAGCGCAGGGTCAATAGGAAAGTCGTCTTGGAGTACAAGCTGCATCACATTTATAAATGCATTTTGAATTTATGTGTTGGAATTTCTAGCACTGAATGCTATGGCATGTGCACAGTATTCTTTTATAACTGTAGACACATATTGTAAAAATAATGTTACCTTATTGAAAACCTTAGAACAACATTATTCTTACTGCATTATTAATGTGTTTCTATATATATTGTAACAGTCTTGTAATAATGTTTTAATGCTTTATATAATGAATTCCAGGCACCATCAAATTATGGTTCAAAAAGCAGTGTTTTTTTCTTTAGTTGTTTGCAGGCTAGCTGAAGAGGTGTTTTATTTAACTGCAAACAGAAGAGATATTCATTGATGTATTTAAATACATTTTACTACTCTATGGATTGCAGATGTTCTGTAATGGTATGTTAGTGGAAACAAGAGTATCGTTTTAACTGTTTCATGACATGCAGTGTACTTGCAACTAGCATGTGTTACTGCTGAAAAATCCATTCTTGTCTTAACACCCTTGACATATCCTTTTCTGTAGTACTAGTCCTTTGGTAGGGTTAAATATACATACACACTACTAGTCCATAGGCAAACATGTACAGGATAGTGCAACTCTTGTATTTGGATCAGTGTGCACGCAAACCATTGATCTACTAGAAAAAAGATATTTATAAAGGAAAACAATTAGCCTTTAGCATATGGCATGAATAATGTCATGCTTGTGATCCTTGTAGCAAGTTGAGATGTTTGACCTATACCACCCAGTTGTTCCTTATCTATAAATCTGTTACTGGTGACACTATCGATAATATATTGTGATATTTACTGAGTGATGAATGGGCTGGCACTGTGACATGCTATCACTCAGTCTTTGTGCTGATATATTGCTTTACAATAAGGAATCTACATATACCAGTAGGTAGAATAGTCTAATTTACTGATCAGCACATAGTGCATGTAACCAGGTATTTAAATGTGCATAACAATAAATCAACTAGAACAAAGTGCCTTTCTATATTCTGTCATGTAAAGTATTCTTCAGATAATTATAATAGGAAAGAATCTG
>NC_054375.1:73897183-73917183 GCF_017654675.1 Xenopus laevis
GGGCTAGATAGATCTTATGCTTGGCACTCTAGGGAATGCTTCAAATCAGGGAAGCAAAGCAGAAAGGAAGGCCCTTCATTTTAATTTTGTCATTTGGCACTCTCTTCTAGACGCCTGAATTGTTTATGAGATGTATAACTATGGAAAAAATAGCAGGACAGAACAATTATAAATGCAATTACAAAATTACTAATTCTGCAAGGACCTGTGTTATAGATATACAAATGATCTTGGGATTAGCTACATCTGTATTCTTTAAATAGGTGCTTGAATAAAAAGAGTAGATGGCCTTAATTCATTTGTTTTTTATGTAGTTTTTTTTGTCATATTTTGTGCTTAAGTAAGGATTTTTACTGGGAATTCTGTTACATCTTTCATGTAAAGCATCCTTGTAATTATTTTCTTATTCAGCTTCATGCCATGTTTCTTATAACACAGACAATGATGAAGGAAAAATTCATTTTTCGCTGTCTGGAAGATCCATGCATTTTGTTTAAACTGCAGACAACATAAAATCCCATAGGCAACTTTTCCACAATGATCATTTTGTAGTGGTAAAACAATCCAAAGTTGGCACTCACTGGTGATCCAAGTCCCCTCATTCCTTATGGGCTATAATCTGAAAAACACCATATGTCCCATGAGTGATTAGCAGGTTTAGATTCATACAGCCACAGCAAATCCCTAAAAACCTGCCCAGAGTAAATGCCCTTTACTCCTCCCTACCTCCACTAACAATTATCAATTAACCCCAGCACACAAGCAAGTGCAAATTATGGGAAAGCTTCAGTCACTTAATCTGCATTTTCCAGCTGTGAGGTCACAGAACTACTACACAAGCAGGTGCCCTATTGGGATTCACTTTGCAGCTGTCAGTCACTAGCAAGCTGCCTTGAATATTAGTAGATGCTTCTCTGGGATTCATCTCAAGGCCTGGCCTTTGTCTTCAGTTGTGTTGTTGAGTACTGTAATTTACAGGGATTTTATAGTCCCATTTTGGCATTGACATATTACTTGTATGAGACAATGCGCAAAAGATAAACAGATCTATCTTGCATTGCATAAAACGGTGGAAGGATTTAAAATACAAAATTATGTTACATTTTTAGAGAGAAAATAAAAAGAATTCCTTCAAGAGATGCAATGAAAAGGGAAATTATGTATATGTATTAAGCCTAGCATTAGATTAAAAACAAGCAATCAGTGTCAGCATAATGAAGAATGTATAGGTCATTGTGAAAGTTTTGATAAAAGAAGGGTTATTATACTGGCCTCATTATAGATAAGAGGGGGCACTTTGGAAGTGGGTAGCGTTGTGTTTGGGGGACTTGTTTTTCCAGAATGACAACCTAGTGCCTTTCTCCCTAAATGTTTCCCTGCCAGCACTGAAAATACTGTAACTACAGCCAAAGGAAAAAACTGCAAAGCACTTTGCCTAAGTCTCAAATAGCCCGGTAACTAGTATCAACTGCTTGGTACTGGCTAGAAATAGTACTGATATAAGGCAATATAAAACATTTTCTCTGTGCACAGTGTGTGTAATAAAACCAATTACTTTCATAATTTTAATTATTTATATTCATCAAAATAATCCATAACTTTAAAGGAAAAAAAAGGAAAATACTTCAAATTCCCCTTAGAACACAGGACACAGGAGCACTTTTTTTTACTTAATGAGTACTGAGTCCTGATTTGGACAGTTCCCTATAGATAAGCATTGTGCTAATTTTTATGCACTATATGCTTATTTTTTTAGGGATTTATCAAATTGACATAGTCGATTCAAGATTTTCCTTATGCTCTCCATGATCAGGAAAGTGTTAATACATATGAGAACATTAAAAGCATAAGGATTTACCAAGTTGCCCCTAAGTTCCATATTATATAACACTTAGGGGGTTATTTAATAAAACTAAATTTTTTCTGGTTGGGCTTTTTAGGGCAAAATTTCAAATTGCCCATGGGAAAAAAACCTCAGATTTTTCAATCTCAATGCTGCAAAAAGCTTGAATCTGAAAATCCAACATTTTAAACCTGTCAAGGTCATGTACAGTATAAGTCAATGGCAGATGTCCCTATCCCAATATAAAGATATCATGGTTGTGCTGGTTTTAGCCCAATAATAAAAAAATCCTGGGTTTTCAGGAAATAACCCAAAAAAACAAGCGATTCAGGAGAAAAGTCTTGCTCGATTTTATCAAGTTTTTCCCCGATCCGATTTATTCCGTTTTTTTTTAATGATAAATAAGACAAAATTGTGGATGGAAGTTTGGTTGAGTATTGTTCATTAAAAAAATTAGATAATTTTGGATTTTGGTAAATAACCCCTTTAAACTATTGTCAGTTTAGTTGGGAGCTAATTAACCTGCCTGAGAGTTAATGGAGTGTGGGAGCAAACCCATGAAGGCATAGTATGCTGTTTGCATACATTTATGGTGTGCTGTAAATAAAAACAACATGGGCCTGTAATCATTATATACTGTACCTGCAAACATAGTTAAAAAGAAACTTCTATGACACTATACACATTTCCCGAAGAGAAAGGATCACATGCTCATTGGGAAAATACCTGGGGATAAATACCAAACACACATAGTAATAGGATAAAATTGTACGTTTTTGAGTGTGTTCAGCACTGACAGAGCAAAAGGGAACCCATGTGTTAGAGACCCTTCTTCAGTTTATGATAATAATAATAATAATAATAATAATAATAATAATAATAATAATAATAATAATAATAATAATAAGCACACATTTTTGGTTTAGAATGTTCTAGGATGCCTTCTAGTCAAATTAACATCATATCAGTCTCAGTTAATACCATTCATTTTAGCAAATTATTAGTTTAAATAAACAGCAGGGTGCTAAGTGTAGTTTAACTTCAGCAAGCAATTGAGCTCTGTTTAATGATTGAAATTTAAATTATCTGTGTTTATATTACTGTTTTAAATTAACAAAGATGTTAGTTTGTATTTTAAATGTGTTTACTTTAACAAAAATAAATACAATAAAATGACACTAGCAAGTGAGACATTAAATTGAAGAAAACAATGATAGGTTACTTGGCTTACTTTAGACACTGTGGATTATTTGCTTAAAGTTGAATGGGCTGATAAAGGAGGATGTTGAACTTTTCCCATGTGAAAGCTGTTTGCATGTGGAGTAATGGACTTTAAAGTAGTAAACCATGTGCTTTCGTTCTCTATCATCTTTATTTGGTAACAGGAAAAATTGTGCATCAAAAAAGTTCTGTCCTCACATTTTCCCAAAATGTAAGTTTTATTGGAATTTCCCATTCCATTTTTTGGTGGCTCAAAGGTAGTAAAAAGGTAGTTCTTATCAAGATTGTTTATTCTTTAAACCTACTAAAACAGCATGTTTACACTTGTGCTATAAGTGAATTATATATAAATAAAGGAAACACTTGACAAGTAGTTTAAAAAAATACAGGCATTCCATTACTTTTGCAAAAATCAACATTACTTTTGCAAAAAGCAAGTTGCATGTAGCCTGCACATAATAACGAGTAGCTACCAAATATACTAAAAAATATTAATTATGTATGTGATGCTAAGCAAATGCATTTGCTTTTAGAATTTTTTTTAATTTAAGATGAGCAATTGGCACAGAAATTTGAGTTTTCCAAAAAAAAATTGCTCCTTTATTTAGACTGCAATGCAGAAATAGCAGACCATTACATTACAGCATGGCATTTTAATAGACACTGCATATTTACACAAACAGTGCATATTCATTCATTTATGGCTTTTCTAAAAACAATGCAGGAGGAAAGGATTATATGAGCTAGTATATGACTACTGTCCTGTGGTGAATACATCAATAGATGTGGGGAATGGAAAAGTTAGATGAATTTGCTTGGCAATGTCACCATCTGTTGCACTTCATAAGAACCATGATTTTGATTACTGGAGGTAGCATTGTTGGGAAGATACTGTCTTGGTATGAGCCAAATAAGTACAAATTATTCTTACATGTTTCTCATTCAGTTCCACTTGCTGTATATACCACAATATGTTTTTAGTTTATATTAGGGTATAACACCACATTAACTTTAACATTAACATTTCTTTTTAAAAAAAAAAGTATTGTGTGTGTTCCCTTTAAATATGTAATCACCAGAAACAAGCTTTTATCCATATTTCTGTTTTTCAATTTTTGCATATTAGATTTGTAGATTTTGAGGTGACTTAAAGACTGAAATTCGACCTTAAAATACCAAAGTAGCACAATCCGAACTTTAGGTATAATATCCTTTTTATCAATGTTTTAATTATCTACTGTACTGGTATGATAAAAACAGAGATATGTAATCATGCAGGTCACAGCACTTCTGAGCTTGAAATCTTCCCTATGGGTATTTGATAAAAATACATGTAATGAAACATAGCTTCATAATATCACAACAGCCTATTCTGCATTAGGGGCCAGATTTACCATTGCTCAAACAGTAAACATGTTAATATTTGCTTTGCATAAAAACAGAAAGTTTCTATTTAATGCAAAATAGTAGCCACCTGTCTACATGCATGGTGATGAAGAAAAGCTTCCGATACAAATAGCTTATCACAAAATTTATATACAGTATTTAAAGGGTTTTTTTTCAGTTTTTTTCTATCTTCCCTGAGATGATTACATGCTTTAGACCAAGAAAAATGACATGTAAAGGAAATCTTTTTTCCCAATTATTGATAACACTGACGTACAGCCTATATGACCTTTTTAAATTACCGGTACCATTAGAAAAATTACCATTGTGGTGTTTGTTAATAACAATAATATAAAACATTTAACTTTTTTGATCGAGTTTTTGCATAAAACCCTCTGAAAAAAATTCGAACATCATGAAGGCTATTACAATCTTCAAATAAATAAAGGGACCTCTGCCATTGACTTCTACATGACCTCAACAGGTTTTAGATGGTGTAATTTTAGATTCAAGCTATTTCTAGTGTCAGGGTATAATAAATCTCAAAAAATTTAAGGTTTTTTTACCACAAAAAAAAAAAATCTATTTTGGCACAAAAATAACCTCAAAAACTCGAAATCTCAAACCTTAATAAATCTGCCCCAAAATGTATTTACTAGGCATAAACTGTCAGCATTAGTATACTCACAAATAACTCTATACATTAATACTAGCACTAGGGTATTCTACAGAGTGATTTATGTATCCTTCTCTGAAAGTGATCAACATTATATTCTCCCTCTGGCTTACAACCACACAATTGTTTTTATTATAGTACCAGACAAGTGGAACTACAAATGGATTTAGAATCAAAGGAATCAATCTGGATTATATACAGTAACAATTCCTAAACCAGGGAGTATTTGTGTATCTGTTGACTGCAGGGAGCCCTTGGCACTTTTTAGGGTTTCAGGACTTTGGGGACAGCAGTAAAATAGATTCTTCAAAAATCTATTTTAACATGCTCTTTTGTTTTGTTTTTCTCCTCCATATTTTGTTTAAAGATAGAGATGTTTGCTTAAGGCTTGCTATGATTCACATTTTTTTTTGGCAGTTTTTCCATTATCACAAAACATACTTGCTCTTTACATGAAAAGATATTGTACTTTGTGCTGTCTGATATATCTTGCAGTAAAAATATAAAAAATCTATATATAAATACATATTTATATTTGTTGGGGGGAACTACTTAGGGTCCTGCACAATGTGCAGAGCATGGTGGCAATAGTCAGTAACATAACTAGAGGGGGCAGGCCCTGGTGCGGGATGTGCAGCCGGGCCCCCGCACCCCTCCGTATGCCATTTTCTGCCGCCGGAGTCAGTGCAGCGCAAAGCTGCCGGGGGCCCTGAGGGGGTGCGGGTCCTGGCCCAATCGCACCCCCTGCTCCCCCGGTAGTTACGCCACTGGCAATAGTAACTCTTTATCAGTGCAAGGTAACTTGTAATCCTTCTGTTGATGTAATGCAAATTCTGAAATCTTTAGCACACCATATCAGGGTTTCCCAACTGAAGACATGTCGGCCAAAAGCAGACGTTCAATATCTTTTTTATGGACATTATTTGTGGAATAATCATTCCAAGAAATCCCCATTTTCCATTAAGGGCAATGGAAAGCCATGTGAGTAGGCCAGATAGACTTAACCCTCATCTGACTATGTTTGTGGCTATCTTTGTTTCTGAGACTGTGGAGAACACTATGGTAAAGGTCTGCATCTTGTAATTACTTTTTTCCTAAGAAAAGTAACATGAGATAACATTTTCTGGTGTCCTATGATGACTGCACAGGCTCATCTGTGTCCTAATCTCTCACACATTTTTTCAATAGCTTGAGGCAATTTATGCCCTCATTTTATAACCAGCATATACTGCTGCTCCACCTAGACAGTATTTAATCAGACTGGTTCCAGCAAAGCAGGAAGTAAATCAGCCTTTCACTAATGTACATTTATCGCCTATGGGCTAGCATCTTACATTGTTTTGTCACCATCACTTTCCTTTTGGTGATAACTGGGTAACAGATACTATTATACATTATAGGGCATTATAGGACATTACTCTCAAATGTCTCATGTTGCAAAAACACAAGTAATAGCACTTTTTCCTAAGCTGCCCTTCCCACAAGAGTCCAGAAAGAGTTGCTTCCAATTAATGATGCCGAAAACAGCAATGTAAAAAGGTCATCTAGATTCTTTGACTTGTTTCTAAATGAGAAGAAAAACTTGATTTTTACAGCAATAATATTGCTAAAGCAAGCAACAAAGTTGTTTATAACACAAGTTACTATATGGATGAGAATGTAAGGTAAATACATGATGATAGTATGTCTGAAACAAATATATGCATGTCAATAAAATGATATATTGGTATAGTACAGGAATGTGTACTCAGAATTGTTTTAAAAGTACATGGCATATAGACTAAGCACCCTGAATAGGTATGAATGAGTTGAATTTGATGTGTTTTCTGTTAAGTCTGTAAGCCCATAAATAAGTTTTGCATCTGTTGCCAGATGATGTGTTTCAAGACACTAAAGTACTTAAAAGACTAATCACTGTCCCTTGCAATTGTCTTATGTCCAGAGAGCACATTCCAAACAGTGTCTGCATTATATTCACTGTGCACCTATTGGTACAACCTACTGTTGGAACCTTTGAGCTACCACCAGTTCCAGAGTAGAAAAACTCCATCTGAAGTTTTCCAGTTTATCTCAGTGGGAAACAATTCCTTTCTGATCCTGAAATCAAAGTATCATCAGCAAAACTCACGGTCATTTCAAAGAAATTCAAAAGCAAAGGGCCAAACACTAGGGATGTAGCGAACGTCGGAAAAAAAGTTCGCGAATATTGCGCAAAAACGCGAGCGGTTCGCGAACGGTTCGCGAACCCCATAGACTTCAATGGGAAGGCGAACTTTAACATCTAGAAAAGACATTTCTGGCCAGAAAAATGATTTTAAAGTTGTTTAAAGGGTGCAACGACCTGGACAGTGGCATGCCAGAGGGGGATCAAGGGCAAAAATGTATCTGAAAAATCTGCCTGTGTGTGCTTGGAAGAGATAGTGTAGGGGGAGAGCTGTTAGTGATTTCAGGGACAGATGATAGTAAGTTTGCTGGCTAGTAATCTGCTTGATACTGCTCTGTATTGGAGGGACAGAAGTCTGCAGGGATTTGAGGGACATTTTAGCTTAGGTAGCTTTGCTGGCTAGTAATCTGCTGTTCTCTTTAAACAACTGCCATACGTTGACCTTGTAGGCATTGTTTGCCCAGTTTTTTTGGACGCAGCCACTGAAGCACAGTTGCCAGAAAAAATATGCCATATAAATGCTGAAAATAGTCATTTTTCGCCATACGTTGACCTTGTAGACATTGTTTGCCCAGTTTTTTTGGACGCAGCCACTGAAGCACAGTTGCCAGAAAAATTATGCCATATAAATGCTGAAAATATAAATTTTTTTGGTTGCAGCCACTGAAGCACAGAGGCCAGAAAAATTATGCCATATAAATGCAGAAAATATGCATTTTTTTGGTCGCAGCCACTGAAGCACAGTTGACAGAAAAATTATGCCATATAAATGCTGAAAATATAAACTTTTTTGGTTGCAGCCACTGAAGCACAGAGGCCAGAAAAATTATGCCATATAAATGCAGAAAACATGCATTTTTTTGGTCGCAGCCACTGAAGCACAGTTGACAGAAAAATTATGCCATATAAATGCTGAAAATATAAATTTTTTTGGTTGCAGCCACTGAAGCACAGAGGCCAGAAAAATTATGCCATATAAATGCAGAAAATATGCATTTTTTTGGTCGCAGCCACTGAAGCACAGTTGCCAGAAAAAATATGCCATATAAATGCTGAAAATAGTCATTTTTTGCCATATACGTTGAGTCAACGTATGGCAAAAAATGACTATTTTCAGCATTTATATGGCATATTTTTTCTGGCCTCTGTGCTTCAGTGGCTGCGGCCAAAAAAACTGGGCAAACAATGCCTACAAGGTCAACGTCGTTGACCTTGTAGGCATTGTTTGCCCAGTTTTTTTTGGCCGCAGCCACTGAAGCACAGAGGCCAGAAAAAATATGCCATATAAATGCTGAAAATAGTCATTTTTTTGGTCGCAGCCACTGAAGCACAGTTGCCAGAAAAATTATGCCATATAAATGCTGAAAATATAAATTTTTTTGGTTGCAGCCACTGAAGCACAGAGGCCAGAAAAATTATGCCATATAAATGCAGAAAATATGCATTTTTTTGGTTGCAGCCACTGAAGCACAGAGGCCAGAAAAATTATGCCATATAAATGCAGAAAATATGCATTTTTTTGGATGCAGCCACTGAAGCACAGTTGCCAGAAAAAATATGCCATATAAATGCTGAAAATAGTCATTTTTTGCCATACGTTGACCTTGTAGACATTGTTTGCCCAGTTTTTTTGGTTGCAGCCACTGAAGCACAGAGGCCAGAAAAAATTAAACCAGTAGGGTTTGCACCCTAGTTTGTAACGGTGGCGGAGGGAGGAGGAGGACGCTAAAGGACAGCTGTGTGTGGAGTCATGAGGCTTGAAGAGAAGGACAGCTGCATAGAAGTCAGAACAAGTCTTCCGGCGTGCAGTAACCCTCCGAGATCCACCCCTCATTCATTTTAATAAAGGTCAGGTAATCGACACTTTTGTGACCTAGGCGAGTTCTCTTCTCAGTTACAATCCCTCCTGCTGCACTGAAGGTCCTTTCTGAGAGCACACTTGAGGCTGGGCAAGACAAGAGGTTCATGGCAAATTGTGACAGCTCTGGCCACAGATCAAGCCTGCGCACCCAGTAGTCCAGGGGTTCATCGCTCCTCAGAGTGTCGATATCTGCAGTTAATGCCAGGTAGTCCGCTACCTGCCGGTCGAGGCGTTCTTTGAGGGTGGATCCAGAAGGGTTGTGGCGCTGCCTTGGACAGAAAAACATTTGCATGTCTGACGTTACAGACTGGCCAAAGGGCTTTGTCCTTGCAGGTGTGCTCGTGGCAGGATTACTGGCACCTCTGCCCCTGGAATGTTGATGAGTTCCTGAAGTGACATCACCCTTAAAAGCATTGTACAACATGTTTTGCAGGCTGGTTTGTAAATGCCGCATCTTTTCGGACTTGTGGTATGTTGGTAACATTTCTGACACTTTATGCTTGTACCGAGGGTCTAGTAGCGTTGCGACCCAGTACAGGTCCTTCTCCTTAAGCCTCTTGATACGGGGTCCTTCAACAGGCATGACAGCATGAAAGACCCCATTCTCACAAGGTTGGATGCAGAGCTATCCATCTCCGCTTCCTCATTATCAAGGACTGCATCATCCACGGTCTCCTCCCCCAGCCACGTACAAGACCAGGGGTCCCCAAAAGGTCACCACTAGCCCCCTGGGAAGCCTGCTCCTGTTGGTCCTCCTCCTCCTCCTCCACAAAGCCACCTTCCTCCTCTGACTCCACTTCTGGCACCTCTCCCTGCGTTGCAGCAGGTGCCTGGGTTCGTTCTGGTGATTCCGACCAGAAATCGTGCGCTTCCAGCTCCTCGTCACGCTGGTCTACAGCCTCATCTGTCACTCGTCGCACGGCACGCTCCAGGAAGAAAGCGAAGGGTATTAGGTCGCTGATGGTGCCTTCGGTGCGACTGACCATATTTGTCACCTCTTCAAAAGGTCGCATGAGCCTGCAGGCATCGCGCATAAGCACCCAGTAACGGGGGAAAAAATCCCCAGCTGTGCAGATCCAGTCCTACCACCCAGTTCAAAAAGGTACTCGTTGACGGCCCTTTGTTGTTGCAGCAGACGTTCCAACATAAGGAGCGTTGAATTCCAGCGAGTCTGGCTGTCAGAAATCAAACGCCTGACTGGCATGTTGTAGCGCTGCTGAATGTCAGCAAGGCGTGCCATGGCTGTGTAGGAACGTCTGAAATGGGCCGACACCTTTCTGGACTGGGTGAGAACGTCCTGGAATCCTGGGTACTTGGAGACAAAACGTTGGACTATTAAATTTAACACATGTGCCATGCAGGGCACATGTGTTAAATTGCCTAGTCTCAACGCTGCCAACAGATTGCTTCCATTGTCACACACCACTTTTCCGATCTGCAGTTGGTGTGGGGTCAGCCACCGATCGGCCTGTGACTGCAGAGATGACAGGAGTACAGATCCGGTATGGTTTTTGCTTTCCAGGCACGTCATCCCCAAGACAGCGTGACAACGGCGTACCTGGCACGTCGAATAGCCTAGGGGGAGCTGGGGGTGCACAGGTGTGGAGGAGGAGAAGGAGGACCCAGCAGCAGAGTAAGAAGAAGAAGAAGACGAGGTAGAGAGCGATGGAGGAGTAGAGGTGGTGGCAGAACCGCGTGCAATCCGTGGCGGTGACACCAACTCCACTGTTGTTGTTGAGCTACCCATTCCCTGCTTCCCAGCCATTACCAAGTTCACCCAGTGGGCAGTGTAGGTGACATACCTGCCCTGACCATGCTTGGAGGACCATGCGTCAGTAGTCATATGGACCTTTGGCCCAACACTAAGTGACAGAGATGCGGTAACTTGGCTCTGCACATGTTGGTACAGGTGTGGTATTCCCTTTTTAGAAAAAAAATTGCGGCTGGGTACCTTCCACTGCGGTGTCCCAATTGCTACAAATTTGCGGAAGGCCTCAGAGTCCACCAGCTGGTATGGTAAAAGCTGGCGGGCTAAGAGTGCAGACAAGCCAGCTGTCAGACGCCGGGCAAGGGGGTGACAGTCAGACATTGGCTTCTTACGCTCAAACATGGCCTTCACAGAAACTTGGCTGGTGGCAGATGACTGGGAATGGGAACAGGTGGTCAAGGTGGAAGGCGGAGTGGAGGGTGGTTCAGACGGGTCAAGGAGAGCAGAGGTAGAGCAGTAAGATGCTGGACCAGAAGGAGTGTGGCTTTTAGTTTGCCTGTTGCCTTTGAGGTGTTGCTCCCAAAGTGCTTTGTGCTTGCCGCTCATGTGCCTTCGCATAGAAGTTGTACCTATGTGGCTGTTGGGCTTACCAAGGCTCAGTTTCTGACTGCACTCATTGCAAATTACAATGCTTTTGTCAGAGGCACACACATTAAAAAAATCCCACACTGCTGACTTTTTGGAAGTGTGCGATCTGGCGGTAACAGTAGAAGTTGGCGGAGTTGGCGGTATTGGCGGCAATGGCGGGTGCGTTGGCCGGCTGAACACAGGTGCCGATACATGTTGTTGCCCTGCTGATCCCTGCGGGCTGTCCTCCCTGCTTCTTCTAAGTCTTATTCTCCTACTGCCTCTCTGACTCTCCGTCTCTCCATCTGAACTACCCTCCTCTTGCTCTCTTCTACTAGGCACCCACAAAACATCAATCTCCTCATCATCATTCTCCTCAGATGCATCAATTTCTTCTGACACATCACAGAAGGAAGCAGCAGCGGGGACCTCCTCCTCATCACTCATTATGTCCATCTCTATCGTGTTCTCTGCCAGAATTAAATCTGGTGTAAGGTCCTCATCTCCTTCATCTTCTTCTGGCAATAATGGTTGCGCATTACTCAGTTCAAGAAACTCATTGGAAAATAACTCCTCTGACCCCAGTGAAGAAGGGGCACCGGTGGTGGAGGAAGTGTTACGTGGGGTGGCCATAGCAGTGGAGGATGAGGAGGATGTTGTGGTAAAGTTAGAAACGGTAGAGGATGGGGTGTGCTGTGTAAGCCAGTCAACTACCTCTTCAGCATTTTGGGAGTTCAGGGTCATTGGCTTTTTAAAACTGGGCAATTTGCTAGGGCCACAGGATTGCATAGCAGCACGGCCCCTAGCACGGCCTCTGCGTGGCGGCCTGCCTTTGCCTGGCATTATTTTTAAAAAAACAACAACAACAACAAAAACTCAGTTGGTTTTTCTGGAAACGATAATACACACAGCTAGATGGCGGGTTGAAGAAAACACTGTGCAAATAATGCCTACAAAGTCAACGTATACACTACTACAGCGGTGGATACGGATTACGTAAAATATATGAATGCTGCTTGAAAAAAAGTAACTCAAGTGGTTTTTCTAGAGACGATAATATTATCAATATTTAGACAAAATGTGAACAAGGTCACACAGCTCGATGGCGGGTTGAAGAAAACAGTGTGCAAATAATGCCTACAAGGTCAACGTATACACTACTACAGCGGTGGATACGGATTACGTAAAATATATGAATGCTGCTTGAAAAAAAGTAACTCAAGTGGTTTTTCTAGAGACGATAATATTATCAATATTTAGACAAAATGTGAACAAGCTCACACAGCTCGATGGCGGGTTGAAGAAAACAGTGTGCAAATAATGCCTACAAGGTCAACGTATACACTACTACAGCGGTGGATACGGATTACGTAAAATATATGAATGCTGCTTGAAAAAAGTGACTCCGGTGTTTTTTCTGGAGACGGTAATATTATGGATATTTAGACAGAATGGGAACAAGGTCACACAGCTCGATGGCGGGTTGAAGAAAACAGTGTGCAAATAATGCCTACAAGGCCAACGTATACACTACTACAGCGGTGGATACGGATTACGTAAAATATATGAATGCTGCTTGAAAAAAGTGACTCCGGTGTTTTTTCTGGAGACGGTAATATTATGGATATTTAGACAGAATGGGAACAAGGTCACACAGCTCGATGGCGGGTTGAAGAAAACAGTGTGCAAATAATGCCTACAAGGTCAACGTATACACTACTACAGCGGTGGATACGGATTACGTAAAATATATGAATGCTGCTTGAAAAAAAGTAACTCAAGTGGTTTTTCTAGAGACGATAATATTATCAATATTTAGACAAAATGTGAACAAGCTCACACAGCTCGATGGCGGGTTGAAGAAAACAGTGTGCAAATAATGCCTACAAGGCCAACGTATACACTACTACAGCGGTGGATACGGATTACGTAAAATATATGAATGCTGCTTGAAAAAAGTGACTCCGGTGTTTTTTCTGGAGACGGTAATATTATGGATATTTAGACAGAATGGGAACAAGGTCACACAGCTCGATGGCGGGTTGAAGAAAACAGTGTGCAAATAATGCCTACAAGGTCAACGTATACACTACTACAGCGGTGGATACGGATTACGTAAAATATATGAATGCTGCTTGAAAAAAGTGACTCCGGTGTTTTTTCTGGAGACGGTAATATTATGGATATTTAGACAGAATGTGAACAAGGTCACACAGCTAGATGGCGGGTTGAAGAAAACACTGTGCAAATAATGCCTACAAGGTCAACGTATACACTACTACAGCGGTGGATACGGATTACGTAAAATATATTATGGCTGCTTGAAAAAAGTCACTCCGGTGTTTTTTCTGGAGACGGTAATATTATGGATATTTAGACAGAATGTGAACAAGGTCACACAGCTAGATGGCGGGTTGAAGAAAACACTGTGCAAATAATGCCTACAAGGTCAACGTATACACTACTACAGCGGTGGATACGGATTACGTAAAATATATTATGGCTGCTTGAAAAAAGTCACTCCGGTGTTTTTTCTGGAGACGGTAATATTATGGATATTTAGACAGAATGTGAACAAGGTCACACAGCTAGGTGGCGGGTTGAAGAAAACACTGTGCAAATAATGCCTACAAGGTCAACGTATACACTACTACAGCGGTGGATACGGATTACGTAAAATATATTATGGCTGCTTGAAAAAAGTCACTCCGGTGTTTTTTCTGGAGACGGTAATATTATGGATATTTAGACAGAATGTGAACAAGGTCACACAGCTAGATGGCGGGTTGAAGAAAACACTGTGCAAATAATGCCTACAGGGCAAATAATGCCTAAAAGGTCAACTTATACACTACTACAGCGGTAGTAAAATAAAAAAAAGTAAAATAAAAAAAAATGAATATTAAAAAAAAAAAATTAAAGTTGGTGCTGCTGAACTACTAGGAGCAGCAGATTAGCACACCAGTCCCACTCCCCAACACTGCTAGACTAATAGCACTGGGCTCTTATAGTAGTAGTAGTAGTAGTAGTAGTAAAACAACAAAAAAATAAATAAAAGCAGTCCTTACAAGGACTACTGTTATTGCAGCAGTCAGCAGATGAGATCAGAAGCAGGACAGCTGCCCACTGCAGCTACATACAGAGCACTGCAGTAGAAGGTAGATTACTAGCCAGCAAAGCTACCTAAGCTTAAATGTCCCTCAAACCCCTGCAGACTTCTGTCCCTCCAATAACAGAGCAGTATCAAAACGATTACTAGCCAGCAAACTTTCAACTGTCCCTGAAATCACTAACAGGCAGCAGCTCTCTCCCTACACTATCTCTTCAGCACACACAGGCAGAGTGAAAAAACGCTGCAGGGCTTCGGTTTTTATAGGGAAGGGGAGTGGTCCAGGGGAGAGCTTCCTGATTGGCTGCCATGTACCTGCTGGTCTGGGGTGAGAGGGCAAAAAAAAGCGCCAACAATGGCGAACCCAAAATGGCGAACGTCGCGCGACGTTCGCGAACTTCCGGCGAGCGCGAACACCCGATGTTCGCGCGAACAAGTTCGCCGGCGAACAGTTCGCGACATCTCTACCAAACACTGACCACTGAGGTACTACACCAACAAGACTAGTCCAATTAGAAAATATTTTATCTGTTACAGATTACCAGATTACACCTTGTAATCCATTTTTACCCAGTTCTCTATCCAAGTACAAATTGTGTAAAAAAGTGTTGCATTTGCTTATATGTATTAAACCAATAGTAATTGCTTTACTATGTAAAAATGCTTTGCAGGCATATTTATAAAGGTGTGTAAAATATTCTACAGCAAAAAAGGTGTAAAAGTTAGTGTAAAATAAATGATGAATTTATAAAGCTCAGTCCTAATGCATGAATTAACACCTTAACATCACTATCAGGAAAAGAATCCATTATGAAGAGCTAATTGAGGTATTTATAAAGGTGTGTATATTTTTTTTAATGGCAGACAGTGCCAAAACAATGCCACTGTTTTACACCACTCAAGACCTAGCATAAACCATTGTTGCCAAAAGGAGAAAGAAAAAAAGTCTGCAGCCAAAAGTAGTTTGAAATTTCTTTATTAAGTTAATACCTCTTTTAGCACCCGGATTTCACACTCAACTATATATTCACATATCATAATGACATTGTTTTATAGATGCTCATGTTTCACTAAGCACCCCATGGCATTAAAGTGGTAATATCTGATGTATTTTACACAATTAACTTTCTCTGCCTCAAGCTTTACTGTGTAAGTACATGGGTCATAAAGGCAATCCAAATGAAAACAGAGTCATTTGTCCATTCATGTAATAATGTGAATTTATGCTCAGTAGACTGAACTGCAGGGATTTGCTTTTGACCTCCAACATTTTGGAGGTTGGGGTTTGATCCAATAGGAAGAACACCTCTTTAAATTCTCAGAGAAGAGTTTTTTCAGGGTCTATAATCCGCACACAAACTCAAGATAAGGAGATTAAAAAGAACATTACTTTTCAACTTTCCATTTGAGCGTTTATCAAATTTGTGTAAATTGAGTAGTTTAAAATTCATATAGTCCTTTAAGCGCCTGTAGCATTACTACTTTATTAAAATGCTATGCCCAAGGCACAGCATTCACTTAGTAAAGATGAGTCACATAGGAGTGGGACTCATTTATCACCAGCTGTAAATAACTGCTGTTTTACTTATGAAAACAGGCCTTATAATTTATCTGAGTCTGCCTAAGGTAGCCTTAGAGAATCGCTGATAGGGTGGTCTGAAACTGAGAGCTGTGTTTACAGGGGAATCTTGCCATATGACACTTGACATATGACTGTGGATGCTTTAAGAAGCCATGCATGTCCTGCACAACAGGGATGATTTCAGCTACTTTTTCTGTGAGAGCTTCCGTGCAACCACCAAATCCCATGTCTTCAAGCACTTCTTTAATGTTGAATATATTAGTAAAAAAGTAGGCTTACCACCTGACCTCTTAAAAACTTAATACATATTAAACTCAAAAACATAAAGCAGACTGCATTGGTTTCCTTAAAGCCATGAAGAAGGCACTTAAATAACTGCCATTCAGTTTGTGGATTTACAGTATGTCCCATACATAAATGTCCACGTTTTAAAGGGATCGGGTGGCATATTTAGCTTAAATAAGTGTGACTGTGAATTCTTACATTTGGAACCATTACATAATAAACAAGCTTAATTAAGTATATTTTATTGTAATGCAAAAATAATAGTAGTGATTTTTTTTTAGACAAGAATTGAAGAAGATTGAACTTACAAGAAGAAGCTATTTGTACTTGTACTCATAAATGTCATGTTTCATAAACAGGCTCTTTAGTTTTTTGCAGGAAATAACTAAAGCAAGAAGCTTATGAGCTTCTGATAAACATTTACCTAAAAGATTGGCATTTGTTATCCTTTTTTCAGATATGGCTAGACAGGGAATAACCTTAGATTTGGCTTGATTTTAAATTAGAATGTTGTGATGAGTTGGCCATCTGTCCAGAAATAAGGACATTTCGATGATTTTCTTGCAACCATAACAATAAAAATGTAGATTAGTTTGCACTGTTTGAAAATAAATTTATGATGTTATATCTTTGTCTAAGGCGGCAATTTTTACATAAGACATTCATATAGCAAATTACACTTGGCAAGGCATTAGTATAGCCATCATTAACTATCATTCAACCGTAGATAATCTTTTTTGTGCTTTTCTAAAGTATATTTGTTTAACAGCAGGTTCCATTAAATAAAACATTAAATACATCTTTGTATTGCAAAGTTAAATTAGATTGTTATTGAACACTTTTCTTCCGTTATCTGAATTTTCTGCTGAGAAGCTAGTACTGTATGTCATGTTCTGGAATGCAGTGCAATAATTATGACATCATTTGATGTTGTAATTAAAAAAAAATGGGGGGAGTAGCTTATTCTAAATTTCAGATTTTTGCAGGTTTATGCAATTACATTTTTAAACTTTTTGTCCTTGTGAATTATCCATTTTTCTAAAAATGTTTACTGTACAACTGCAGTTTTTGAATTCTGGAGCAAGGCATGTTCTATTTGATGCACTGTGTTTAAACAGGGCTGATTTTTCTATTGACAGGTAAGGGCCTGTGTCTAGGTTATATTCAAGGATATGCAAAGCTTTAGTCACACAAATTCACACAAAGCATCAGCTCTGCTGCTCTCCACATGCATTTTGAAACCCTTAGCTGGCCATAGACGCAAAGATCTGATTGTCCGAATCGAGGATTCATACGATTTTTGGACTGTGTGTGGAGAGTCCCAACATTTTTCATCCGGCGGCAATTGGTCGTTTGGTCGATCGGACAGGTTAAAAGATTTCTGTCGGCTGCCGACAATATCTGTGCATGTATTGCCGATCATAAGATTTTCAGTGGGAGACTGTCACTAGCTTTTGTCGGACTTAACTTTCGTATGATTGCTGTCAGGGGCAGAACATCGGCTGATCTGTTCTTTTCTACTTTATTCCCTGAGTATTGTGGTTACTAAGGAAAATTACTAAGGCAAACTGCAATAAGTCTGTTTTTTGTTGAGCTCTTTACGTGACTTTTTTCACGGCAATATTCATATTAAATCTTGTAAATGATTTTGGTTAATAAAATTGAATGACTAAAGGAATCCCACATTCATACACTCCCTAGCCAAGTAACATGAACATACTGATTGTTATCTTCCACAGACATCACATTCCTGCTGCTATGATTACAAATGGGCTGTTTGCCAACAATGTGATCCAAATGTAAAAGAAACTTTTCTTTAATATTTATTTGTTAAAGAATATAATCCAGCTCTTGCTGTTGACATTCAAAACAGGTTTGGTAATAAATCAATTTACATCAAGCTCAGATGCAATTTAGTTTGCTAATAAACCAATCAGTGGTCACAAATATTTAGAACAGGGGCATTCTCCTGACATAATTCTCCTTACCTATTATTATTCTGGTAGTGGTATGTATCACCCCTCACATTGGCTTTACTGCTATACCCCAAAAAAGTAAACAAACATCAGGTTCAATGTCACCTTACCTGTTAAGGGCATGGTCTTCAAAGAGAACTCAACCCCCCACTAATAAAAAACCCTAACCGCCCTCCCCTCTCTCCCCCCTCATAGGTGATAACACCTATAAGTGCCCCTAATCCTTTACTTTGCAGAGCACGCAGTGGAGCTCATGGGCACCATTTTCCGGGTCTTCGGATTTCTTTCTGGTCCTCTTCCTTCCCATCAACAATTTCTATCACTTTGGGCACATGTACAGTTGCTACAAGCAGGACGACTTCTCCACCTGTGCATGCACCAATACATCACTCACTTCACAAAGAAATCGGAAGAGCCAGAAGATGGCGCCCATGAGCTCCACTGTGCTTATTTTGCACCTATAGGCGAGTAAAGTATTAGGGGCACTTATAGGTGTTATCACCTATGCATGGGGAGGGGACTATGTAGGATATTAGGTAGGGTTTTTTTTTAAGTTGGGGTTGCTTTCTCCTTTAATGCCTCAACATCAAGGGCTTATACCATTGTCTCAATCCACCCTGACCTTTTTGCATTAGGAATAAAGTTGTAGCTGTAGCAAACTCAAAAGTCCGGGTGCAATATACAATCAACACCACAGATATTGATTAATATTTTTCAAAACGGATATTAGTATTAATTTATGTATTAACTACTATAACCATTCAATGTACAATTTGGTTTTAGTAATAGAAATCTACAGCTAAGTGAAAAAACCTAACCTTTGGGTTCTTTGGTCTGTTAAGGCATTTGACCCCCAGACAGATGTATTTGCAATCAACAGTGACTGCTAGTATTAATGTTTCTTACCCACCCAGTGCCCCAAAGTCCAAAAAACATATAATCTGCAAAAAGGCATTATAACAGCATACATTATCTACTTTTTACTACCATCAGCAACCATTTGTGGTTTTAATTATGATTAATTGTAATTATCTTTACTGTTTGGATTCCTATAGATATTCATCATGTTATGTAGTCTTATTTACTATTTATTTTTACATGTTCAAAAGCAAGATTTTCCTGGGGCAAGTAAGAAATGAATAAGCTGTACAGTGATACATTTTTTTGTTAGACTTGAACTACTTTAGCATGAAGTTGAAAATGAATCATTTTATCTTCATTTACATTCTCAAATCAAAAGTAAAGTAAAATTGTTGAAGACCTGGATTAATGAGAATCTTCACAAACATAGTTTAAGAACAATTCAACAACTTCTCTATTTAGGATCAAATGTTTACAGCATACAACACTTAAAAGGCTAAATGAAAACATAAATGTGTCTGCTACTTAATTCAAATACAAGAAGCTTATTTTTGAAATGTGTGTATATATATATATATATATATATATATATATATATATATATATATATATATATATATATATATATATATATTATATATATATATATATATATATATATATATATATTTCTTGAGCTGGGCAGCACTCTTTATCAATTT